>NC_092210.1:39646791-39706428 GCF_043381705.1 Parasteatoda tepidariorum | reverse complement strand
TATATATATATATATATCATCTTAATTTTAGAAGCAAATAGAAAAGCGAAGTTTTGAAATAATTTAAATGTTTTTAATCACCTTCTACTTTTTGGCTTATGTTAAAACATGATTTCAAAATTTTCGTATAGAAATTTATCATTCCACCTTTCTAAGGGAACTACATTTTATTAATCTTCAGTAATTAATTCAAATCTGCATTTTCTTTGCTATTGTATCTAAATTGAATAAAAATTATTAACCAAAGGTAACGAAACTAGTTTGTAGACTTTAACGAGATAATAAGTTTTACATTTTTAATAAAGTTAATTTATATAAGATTGTTTCGTTGCTAAAAAATTTGATATATATATATATATATCATCTTAATTTTAGAAGCAAATAGAAAAGCGAAGTTTTGAAATAATTTAAATGTTTTTAATCACCTTCTACTTTTTGGCTTATGTTAAAACATGATTTCAAAATTTTCGTATAGAAATTTATCATTCCACCTTTCTAAGGGAACTACATTTTATTAATCTTCAGTAATTAATTCAAATCTGCATTTTCTTTGCTATTGTATCTAAATTGAATAAAAATTATTAACCAAAGGTAACGAAACTAGTTTGTAGACTTTAACGAGATAATAAGTTTTACATTTTTAATAAAGTTAATTTATATAAGATTGTTTCGTTGCTAAAAAATTTGATATATATATATATATATCATCTTTTTCATTATCTTCAATCATCTCTTTCAATCAAATTAAATTCTCAAAACGTTATGTGGCGAAACGATATTTGCAAAACTTATCTAATAATTAAAAAACTAAATTTCCTTTAATAATTAATAATTGTAACACTTATGAAAAATAATATTCATAAAATATCTATAAAGAAGTCATAGCATTTCTTCTACACATTGTAACACTTAAAAGTAAAATTTTTTAACTCTTACAAATAGCTTAACTCGTAACACTTTCTTAATATAATACAATAACTCTTAAAGCGTAGGGTGACGCTACGATCATTTAGTTAGTAAAATTCTAAATGATAGATATTGAATAATTGTAAGAAATAAGGAAAATTTTATTAATAAAAATCTATGAAGTAGCATTAGTATTTCTTCCACACTTGTAAAAGTTAAAAACAACGAAATTCTTCTATGCAACATAGTCATGCAATGGTAACTACTTCATTTTTGTAAAGCTTGCAAATGATAGCCAGTTAATTCATTTTAAATATGTCATTTTAGCTTTATTTTTTACTCATGGTCATGAGCTTATTAATTCCAATCTTTATTTCCGTGTATCTGTATGATTGTAGCTAAAGTGGGTCATAAGTGAAGACAAAAGAATTTTGAAAGGGTGTGGTAGGGTAAAAAGATTTCCGTGTCAGAGATTAATAAAAAATATCGGAAATAGCTTAAATTCCAGCTGTCATTGTTACATGGATTAGCTATACCATGAAGTTTTTTCACAAGATCTGAGAGCCATAATTTTGAGTACTCAGGAAAATAAGACATATTTCAAGTATTTCGGGGTATAGCGTCCATAGTTTTGTCTCGTATACAACACAATTACTTGAACCAACAGTTTTAGTAAAAAGCGATTTCATTTCCTTTTTTTCTCTGTCATTTATATTATTTCCTTACTGACATGTAATGTAATATTTGCTTAACTATAAAAAATTGTTTTTCAATAGGATAAAAATATTCAATGAGCTTTATTAACCAGGGTTTTTCGATGATTGACTTACTTGAAAAAATAATATATTGGTTTCATTAAAGTTGATCATTCATAAGACAATCATTTTAAATATAACCATTTATTTAAGAATAATAAACTTTTAAGTTGATTTTACAATATCAGGTCATTTATTTTTACTTAAAACACAGTGATGATTTGAAAAATTATAAAATATTATACCGTAATCCGTAGCAGTTTTGCTATTTAATTACATATTAAGAAAAGATTATTAAAAAAATTGGGCTAAATCATTAAAATTTTGTGGCATATCAGATCAAAAAAATGAAAAATATCATTTAATAATTTGGTAAAAATTATCCTATTATACTATAACATGATAAACGTCCACATACACGATAATCGACTCCAATTTCGACCCCTACCTTTTGATAAAAACCCGGACCTTAGAAGGTGGACTCGGATCAAGTTTATCATTATTTTAACTATTCTACACATTAAAGTGTCAATTCTTATTCTAACACATATTTTTTAAGATATCTCAATTTCAATTTTAAAAATTTATTTCTGTGATAACTGCACCTTCTGTGTTAGTTCATTGAAAAAAACAAGAATAAAATAGAAAAGTAAGATGCGTTTTGTAAGTTTCGATTCTGAGCTTTTCCTTTCATAGAAAGCTACTTTCTAAGTTTCTCAGAACTATTTTATAGGTTTTACGAATTGTACGTATCAAATATTTCATAACATCGCAATCTTTTCAAGCTATTTCTGATTTTCATTAGTCATATTTATTTAATTCACATTTTATTTGCTTCAATCATTATATTTCTATGTCTTTAAATACTGATAATAGTCCTTTTTCTAAACAAAGGAATAATTTTTTTCATAAAATAGTTAAAAAAATTTAAAGCATAATCTTTGATTCAATAATTCAAGAATAGCAAATTTTAACTGGATATCTATACTTTATAACATTATAACCATGAAGCATAAACAATCAATAGAGTTGCATACTACAATTACATTATTTGTAAAGCAGTATTGTAATGTAAAGAAAGAAAAATAAAAATTAAAGAGAATTAAATATTTGAGCACAAATATTTATAGTCATAACAAAAATGAAATATGTTTTAAATTAAAACTAACTAATTTCGCAAAAAAACTGTATAATTTAGAATGCATAATTTAGAAAAAAATGCATAATTTAGAATAAACTTTGATCCAATAATCCGAGAATATCAAAATTTAATCTGAATAAATAGGTATACTTTATAATATTATAACCATTAAACATAAAAAAAATTGAAGTCGTCATGTGTACTGCATACACATCATTTGCAAACAAATGATGTATTGTAGGGAAAAAAATTGCAAATGGGAAAGAATTAGATATTTAAGCACAATTATTTATTGTTATAGCAAAAATTAAACATGCTCAGAATTAAAATTGACGTACTTGGCATTAAAACCAAAAAATGTAATGTAGAAACGCATACAATATTTAACATTTTAAAATGACTTTTTACCGTAACTAAGAAATATTTAAAATAATTTAGGTAATTTTTTTTTATGGAAACTACATTTTGAATATATTCATGAAAGGGAAAGAAGTCATAAATATTTAGCTCTTTTTCCTCATTTTGAGACTATTTCATTTGATTTTGAAAAATGTTTTCCGTGCGCAGAAGGCAATGGACTTTTGTGATGGATGGTCTATTTGCTCTTGAAGCAAACATGAAATAGTCGCGCAATAAATTTCCGAAGCCAAATGTCACATTTCCTTAAAAATAGGCGGTATCAAGCGACAAAAAGTAGGAACTTCATTTATAAAGAAAAAAGAATATATGCGGTTATTTTAAAAGGTTAAAAAAATTAAATCTTCCATTTAAATTATTGGATGTACAATTCCTTCGAAGAAAATATTTATTTTAATTATATATTCTCCTTATTACCCATTTTCAAACTACTTAATTAAGATTATTTCATTGGAAGCATTATTTTCCAAGATCAAAATAGGATTAACATTTATGGACGTCCATTGATCTCTACGAGAACAATTTTCGAAAATGAATCGTGCAAATATATGAGTTGACTTAATCTCCATGAGAACAATTTTTGAGAATGAGCCGCTCAAATATATAAGTTGAGTTTCTTTTGGTAAGTTTGAAGTGTTACAATGTCTGAAGTGAATTAAATACTTTATATAAATTTAAGCATAAAATGCACATAATATGCAGGGTGTCTTATAATGATTATCCTTATCATAGATTTTTCTGTGTCGTTGTCAAAAATGTAATCACAATTGGTTTTAAAAAGGAATAAATAAATAAAAAATAAACAAACAAGATCGGTCGTATCGCGAACGAGGAAAGTAAGAGGAATAAACAGCATCATAGTCAATTAGATTACCTCATGCAACTCAGAGGCATTTCTGAAAGTTTCAGATTTCAAATAATTTGCCCCGCTCTCCTTAGTAGTGATTTGTAAATGTTAATGGTACAGTTTCTTTTTTCCTTAAATGATAATTTATGAACCATAATGTATTTATTTTTGTTATTTTGAATTAACAAGAATGCATTTTAAGGTCGACAATTACGACGCACCTTTTATTTTAAAAATTATATTTAGTCGGAAAAGATTTTGGTCATTTTAAAGTAAAATTTTTCTAATTAGTTTTAATTTTTCCGGGCATATTAATGTGCTATAATAAATAATTATAACATTGCCATTTGATAGTAAAAGGGTAAGAGCTGAGATTTTAATTCCTTAAGCTTATCCTAGTTTTTCATTTAGAGTTTGTTCGTTAAAGGATAATGAATGTTGGCGACAACTGTCTATTTATTGATGTTAAAAATTATGTCGAAAGTAGTCTATTGATTTAATCTTACTCTACTTAAAATGTCGATGAATTCTGTTTCATTTCAAACAATACCTAAAGATTAGTTTCTTCATTTGTTGAAAATATTTAATGATGCTAATTACAGTTCATAAAATTGTCTTATACGATTGTTCTTTGATTTGCAACTGTAATTTACATCAAGATACAAGTTTAATAGGCTTTTCAAATTTATTCTGATATTATACTTATTTAACAGGAAAATTAAAATAAAGTAAAAAAAAATTTTGAAAATTTTCCTAATTCTTTCTTATTAATGAATATTTTTAATCTAATAATATAACATCAAATTCAAATAATGCTAAATTTCGTCACAAATTTTACATCATGCACATTTTTCTACTTGGAATTAATAAGCTATCGTTAATAAATGCCCATGCCACATTGTCGTATTGTTATATCAAATCATTTTAATTAAAAGTAAAGTCACAAATATTACAAGCCATGCAATAATTATTCAGAAAAATAATGCTTTTTTAAATACAAAAATTCAAAACCCCGAAGTAACAAGTCTTAAAACTGAGCTCTTTTACACTTTTGATTAGTAGCTAATATTTTGAAACGAAGAAAAAGCCTATTAGTACCGAAGTTTTGCTAATTAAATAAACAAATCACAAAGATCCGAATTCATTTAAAGAAAAACACAGAAAACGTGCCAGCTGCTGAGAAAATTATCCATAAGGAGAATTGGAAATGGAAAAGTCTCTGATTTTATGACATGAAAACTCGAGAGCTCTTATTTCAATTTAAAATTTAATTTTTTTATTAAAGTAACTAAATGAAGCAATTCGAGGAAATCCGAATGAAACGGTTTTTTTTAAAAAATGTTTTCTTACTTGTCCATCGACTTTCCCTTCTTTAGATTCGCCTTTCGAATGACTTTTGCTATGTTTCTTTTCACCACTTTTAAAAGAATGGTCCAAAGATCCAATTTTCGGTGCAGCTTTCCAATCTAGTTTCTTGCTAATCACCTGCGTGTGAATATAAAAAAAATTACTTTAATTAAGAATGAATTTTTAACGAAGTTTTGATACTTTTTTTTTCTCTAACTGATCCTTAATTTAATTACTTACAAACTCGAAGCAATGTAAGTAAATATTTTAAATAAACAATTGAATTAATTGTAGCAACTTAAAGAGTTTTAATTCGAAAAGGTTAATATCTTTTAAAGTTTTGTAAGAAGGTGTGCTTAATTTGAATTCGGTTCAGTTAATTATTCCAGTTGGAGAAATAGAAAATTTGTCGTCACTAAAAAAACCTTCATGAGGATTAGCTAGAATATTTTCAAAGAATAAAAAGTGGAACGTTGCATTGAAAAAAAGTTTAATATTTGATTATTTAAATCGACTTAGAGTCAAAAAGTTAATTATAAATGCTATTTGCCTCATCAAGATTCTCGTGGCCTTCCTCTCCATGTACCGCAAATGTGGGTTAGTTAAATCAAAAAGTCCTCCACGAAGGCAAATTTCTCTCAATAATTGATCCAGGAGTTCCCTTGTCTTCTGGAATGGGTTCAAAATTACAAAGCTACGTAGTTGAACATTGGTAGTCGTAATCCCAAAAATTGGGTAGGCTATTCAACAGCGGTTATACTTATAATTATAATATTGTAATAATTACAATAATAATTAATATTTAATAGTGAGAATAACTAATTATGATATGATAATTAATTATTAAAGTCAGTATTTATAAAAATAATAATGATTATTATTATTATTCCTTACATGTAATGTTTAAGAAAATTCATACAATATAAGAAAGTTCGGAGCACTGAAATATTAAAAATTTCAAAATTATTATTATTATTAAAACTTAAAAAAAGAATAATTTTTAAATTGGTAATTTAATTCAATGTTCCTTATATAATTTCAAAAATATTGTAGAGATATTTTTATTTTTTTCAAATATATATTTTAGATATTGGTTATTCTGTATACATTATGAAAATAACTAAACTACATTTAGTCTCACTATATATTTTTATTTTCATGCCTTTGAGGGAGTGCTTTAAAAATATTTTAGTGTTTCAAATTAATAATCCTTCTTACAGCAATAAAATGTAGTCTACCTTTTTATCGCCTCCTCCTGGTTTATATCTAATATTATCAAATGAGCCTATCTTGGAACGAATATTTTTCAGATTAGGATTTGGTGCTAGTCCAACTGGTGCTTTAATGGGAGGCAATTCTGGAATAAAGAAAAAAAAAGGTTATTTTAATTCAACACATTTTATTTTAATTATGTAAAGAGTAGCCGGGATAATTAAAACAATAGAGCGCTCTTTTGCGTCAGAGGACAACCAGTCTCAAATCCGAGTGAAAACTGGTGAGTTTATGTCCCCGACTTGTACTGGCCACTGTGCTCTGACGTAAAACATTCCAAATAATAAACGAAAAGTTAAAATTTTCATTGCTGTCGGGCTAACCATGATAGGGTTTCATCGATTTCTTTTACATTACCGCAAATACGTGGTAGTTCAACCTCCCCTAGAAGAAAGAAAGCTTTCTCGGGGATCAATTTACTAGTCCAATGTAATGAGCATAAATTGTGCAGTGGGGGAATTAAGAAATTGCCATATTATTTGGTTTATTGAAAGTAGAGGTTAGAGGTTAGTTTCTTAAAAAAATAAGGCTAGTTTCTCCCAAGGCTTTGTCCAAAAGTCATTTTGTTTTTCTAGGTTGAGATCAAAATAACATGTTAAAAGGTCAAATTACCAGTCAAAATGTTAGTCACAAATTTAAAAAATTTTAACACTGTTCAACGCTGGTAATGACATAAAATAAATCTATAAATATGAGACAATAATAATATGATGATGTCAAATAAGAACCTTGTAACTAAGTACACCATAGGAAAATTCCTTAAATTTTTGAGATGAATATTTATTGTAAAATGTAGTCTTTAAAATGCTAAATCATTTGGAAAAAGTAGTCTATGTGAATGTTTACAGAGGGTTATATAAGCTTCTTCCTCATTCATTATGACGCCATGACCTGCTTTCTAATTATATTTTGTAGAATGAGAGGGTGTTTTGTAGGAGTCTTAACAGTGGTCAAGTTGTCATTTGTTCATGACGTCATGATGAATTTTTTACTTTTTTATTTTAGTTTAATTTTTTTACATTTATTTTTATTTTTTTATTGAAATTTTACAGTTTTGCTAGGTACTGATTACCTGATTGCCTAATGATTTTTTTACAGTGTGAGACTGAAAAAATTATTTATGTCCAATAAATTACAAAAATAATTATTAACAGTATTTCATGCCGTATATTTACAAAAACATGCCTATCAGATACATTTAATTCAACTTCAACAACTCACAGTTTAATTTTTATTACAAATGACTAAAATTCAAGAATGAAATTGAGAAGTAAATTATCAAAATGAGGTAAAATAAGTGAAAACAACTTTGATGGCAATGATTATAGCAGCGGTCAATTAGGATTGAGGAAAAGGAATGCAAATAGTTACAGATTAACTAGTACTTTCAGTAAATGACACATCTCTTACACTGTAAAGAATTCCAGATCAAATTATGGTTCAAAATATTAGCACTTTGGGTACATCATCCGTTTAACCGTGAAGTCCATTTTTACCGTAAAATATTATACCGTATATTTTAGAGTAATTTTTTAATTACTATTAATTTGAACTATTTGTTAGTATTAAAAATTTTGAATAAAAAATTTAGATACATTTGATTGACATTTTTTAAATGAATTCATTTTATCGAGTTACATTCGTTTAAAGAAAAATTAGGGGAAAATCTGGAAATTCTGAAATGTCACAATCATGTGAGATGAAAAATTCTTTGTCATAATTCATTCGTTTTAGATGCGCCAAGTACTTTTTATTGAAACTACTACAAAAATATATGGGCTAGATCCGTTGATTTGATATATATTTATTAAATATTTCTTTTCTTCTTGAATTAAATAACTAGACGTTTTAAAGAAATAAAATAAAAAAATGAAAAATACCATAAGTTGAGATTAAAATTGAATTTTTTTTCAGCACATATTGTATTGATATTTACATTAAAGTTTCATTAAATAAAATGTTACCAATTATTGTTAGTAAAATCGTTATAAAATTATCGTTATTTATTGAATCCAACTACAACTCTCTATAATGCATCTGTAAAACATAAGTCTTATATATTATATTCATTCAATTCAGTTATTTCGTTTTTTAATACAACTATTCTCACTTTAAAAACTGTTGCAAAAAATCTGACATTAATGAGCAAAATCGAAATAAAAAAGAATCATAAAATTCATATAAGTTTGTGAAAATATATAAAAATTAAATAATTAATAATTATAAATAATTAAATAACTAATAATTATAATTAATTAAATAATTAAGAAATTATAAAAATTTAATAATTTATAATGTCTTAAATGTAAAATAGTTGCAAAGTGCGTGTAACACATCATACGCATCCTAAAATATGTTAAAAATGTTTAAACACGATTGATGATGTTTAAAGTATGTAAATTATTCTAATTATATTATTTACAGGAAAAAGAACAAACATGCGGAAAATAATTCCGTTACCCGGGATCATATGGTTCATTTTAGTAACCATAAAAATTATTTATAATCTGACATTTCTTTTATAATAAAACATTTTGTACTATTTCAAGATATTGATAATTTATGTAAAACACATTCAAAACTAGAAAATCTTCTAACTCTGCTAAGTTAAAAATTGGTTTAATAGAAAAAAAATTGCTTTTTATCAGAGAGATTTATTGAAACAAAGAAGATAAATGATGTCCATATTTATTAAGACGAAAAGAAATATCACGAAAACTATTAGAAACATTTTATTAGCGATAATTAAATATATTTGTTTTCAAACAATTCTTTTTTGGAAAAGGAATCAACTCAATCAATTTTATTTCAGAGTGATATGATACAGAAGTGATACAATGCATTCGCAAATGATTCACAAAAAAAATCATCTTTTCTTTTATAAAAACTTAAAATTAACTAATTAAATGTTTAAGTTAGACAAAGGCATTTTTCTAATTAAAAATATTGTACATAATGATTATAATTGAATTAAAATTTATTTATAATATTCTTTAAGAATATCTAAAAAAATTGGATGAGTTTTTTAACAAATCATTCAATGGTGTTAGAGGAAATAAATACATAAAATTTAAGAGTTATTTAAGTTTGAATGATATTATTACTTCATTAGTATATTTACTGCGTAACACTACTTTTTTTTGCAAGAGAATAAAACTTTTTCAATTTTAGAATTTAAAAAAAAGTCAACTTGTTTTTAAGAAATAACATTTAAGGAAAGCGTAGTTTTATTTTTAAGCCTATTTATCTCGGAAATTTTTTGTATATATTCAAAAGCGCTTATGCGTCAAAAATACTTGCACGGGAAAAGTTTTAGAACAAGCAGAAAAGCATTCTTCGAAACCGAATGGTACACTGCAAAAAATTCCGGATCAAGTTCCGGTGCAAAATACCAGCACTTAGGGTACATCATTTGTAGTATCCATTTTTATCGTAAAATATTATACCGTAAATTTTACAGTAATATTTATCTGATATGAGTCATTCTGTTATTTTAAGGTAATCATTACTGAAAAAAATACGGTATATCGAATTTTTGTTCCGTAACATGTTCCAGTAAAAATCGACTTCACTGTAAAAAGTATCGATACTCTGAGTACCAGTAATTTTAATCGTAATTCGATCCGAAATTTTTTACAGTTGAGAAACAGTACATTTTTCAAAGTAATATTTTAAAGAAAATCCTTAAATAAACTAATTTAGTTCTCACTATCTAGGCAAAACCATTTACATTTGCATTTTGCTACTCTCATCAATATTTTATTTCAGAATAAATGGATTTTGCAAAAGAAATTGAAAAGGATAATCTAAATGATAAAATACAGCGCTATCATGTGGAACAGAGAGCTTTTAATTCTCTAAGCACTTGATGCACTCTGTGACTTTCTTCACAGAGCTTAGATAAAGTTCCGTAATATTCTTTAAAGCGTGAAAAGCATTTTGACTATAACATTATAAGTTCCGTTTAAAAAGAGTTGGATGTTAAGCTTATTCTGCTGGTAAGCTGGTCTGTTTATTCAATTACTGTGTTTATGGAAGCTTTTTACTTGATTTAATAGACTGCTATTAATTATTTTTTGAAAGCAGAAAGGCTTTTTAATACTTTTTAAATAATTAAATAACTGAACTTAAAATCTTTATAAGCAGTCAATTTATTATAAAAACGTCTTATATTGATTTTTCAAAAGATAATTTCGTTTTTTTTTATGAAAATGAAACTCAATTTTCTTATTGTGAATAAGTATTTTAGTGAATTATATTTTGCCCATTCTGGTCACTCACCGTGTGCCATCTTTCTGGCAGTAGCATGATTTCATGCGCACAAAATGTTTGTTCCCTAATGGCAAAAAAACTGAACCTTGGTGACTTTAGACTTACATATTTGAAATAAAGGTTTTACTGTATAAATTTTTTTAGAGACGATATACTTCTTGTGGTAGACAATATACACCGAAGAGCCATTACATTATGACTACCCTGCTAATAACATGTAGGACCACCTTTAGCCCTTAAAATTGCTAGCACTCGCAGTGGCATTGATTCCACAAGGTGCTGATAGGTAGTCTGAGGTATCTGGTACTAAGCGCTCACCAACTGGTCCTGCAATTCCTTCACATTGCAAGGGGGTGGCGTGGCAGCACGAACTTGGTTTTCCAAGTAGGACCACAAATGCTCTATTGGATTAAGGTCAGGTGAATTTTGGGGCCAAGACATGCCGTGAAAGTCACTGGAATGTTCCTCGAACCAATCCATGAAGATTCGACCCTTATGACATGATGCATTATCCTGTTAGTAAACACCATCCCTAGCAGGAAAAACTGTTGCCATGACTATGTTCAAATATCTTACAGACGTCAGGGATTGTTCTATGAGGATTATGGGTCCTAATGTGCCCCATGAATACATTGTTCCTGGGCGAGAAACCATAAAAACCTGGGCGAGACCATTGTTATAGATGGAGGGTGGTCATAATGTAATGGCTCTTCGGTGTAAATCTCGCCTCCGGCGCTGACGCGCTTCAATGAATAACTTGAATTCTATGAATATAATTAATAACTTTCTTGGCGTTAATGCAAAGAACATTAGAAGCAAACCTCAGACGTTAACGCGACTGCGCACATTTCTTACTGTAAGAACATGAAGAATCCATGTGGCGAGCTTTAAGTTTAAACCTTAAGGTTTTAAAATGATTATGAATGACTGAATTCGATAAATCTAATGTCTCAACAATCTCATGAGTTGTTATATACCAGTTTGTATCAATTATTTTCTTCATTCTGTCGTCATTAGCTTAAAATGGCGTGGTGAATTATTGTGCATCTTCATCGAAAGTTTGTCGTGACGAAATTTTTACAAACCAGTTATAGGTTTGGCCTGCTACCATTACACCTCCATACACATTAATTAATGTTTATCTTACTTGAACAAATTTTTTACCTTTTTGATATTAAAAAATTAAAATAAGCAGAAAATTCTGCTTTTCACATTCCATATGTGAAAGGGCACCAACCAATCGAATTTTTTAACAAGCAAGCCTTGCTATATCAGTTGTTAAAATATGTATAATAATTTTGCTGCTTACGCATAAAGTTGGCTTTAAAAATATAATTAAGTCTTCGATTGAAAAGAATCAAAATTGCATTCCAAACAACGCAACATATAGACTATGTAATTAAATAACCTATTACATACATAAAAATTCCGGTAAAATCCCAGAATAGCCCACCTCTTGGCGACTTTTTGAAAACTTGCCAAGTTGGCGATTATTACTGGGATCAACGCTTATTAATCCACGTTTTCGACATATCCATTCAAAACCATCCACCGCATCCTTTCGCTCAATTAAACTCATTTATTTCCCACATTTAGGGCATTCATATGTTTTTGAAATTAAATTTTGATTCATACACCATTCAATCATCGCTCTGTTACATTTTGCATTCAATAAAATTAAAAATTCACTAGTCCACTCTTTCGCGATTTCCAACCGGTATCTCACAAAAAAATTAAAAAATTAAATAATAACGGTAATAAATGAAATAAAAACCATGATTCTAACTGCAAGAGCATAAATGACGAAAAAATCAACCCTTTTACTCCTTTTCTAACGAAATCCAACTTTCGCGTAGATATACATATCAAATTACAAATCAAGTTAAAGAATTTCGGTGGTTGTGATCAGACGCTCAAAATAATCTCCACGAAATATTTTCCAGAAACCTGGTTTGGCGAAATTTCAAAAACTTGCTTGACCAGATTTAAGAAACTCGCCACGGGTCTCAACTATTCAAGGATCCACCCAAAAATTCCCTATCTGTGGTGTATTAAATTATATAGAAACTTTTATTTGCGAGACAGCACTGTGATTGGCAAATTATTTATTTGGTAATATAAAAGAAATGTCAGAAATAAAACTAGTTAAATATCATTTTACATGTTCTACAGAACCTAATATTAAACTGAATATTATTTGTTTAAGAAAAAAATTGGTTTTAAATTGAGTATTATATAATCATTCTAGTTTATATTTTTTTCATTGTTATTGAAATATTTTGAAAAATTGTCTCTCTAACTTCTTTCCTTCTAATACTTATTTATATACTGAACACACTGCTATGCAGCATTTCTAGATTACATCATTTTATGGCTCATAAAACTTTATTTAAAATAATAATGTTAAGTTTTATTTACTTACAAGTGAACATCAAGTATAAGTGCTGTAACAACCTAAGAGTAAAATAAATCTTAAAATGAACAAGGAAAAAGTTAATTTGAGTAAATTTAATTAATTTGTTTAACCTTGTCATTTTGAGTTCAATTCACTTGAGTGAAAAATAAACTGAACTCCAGGTTTTAGTGCAACAATCTAACTGAAACTTGAGTTATACATAATTTTTTTCAGCACAAATTAATTCAATTTTTCATTTTTCATTCGAGTAACATTATCAGGTTTGAGTTAAATCACTTAATTTCAGAGTAGCATTCATAGCAAAGCTGAAAGAGTACATATAGTAGGAAAATATGCATCCCTTTTTTCTTCCTTTTTAGGGTTAATTAAAAATAAAAATGTAGCTTGATTTTTCTCTTTGCCTATCTTTCCTTTTACACTTATGAACACTTGAAAATTTATGAGCATTAATCACACCCATGAACACCTTTTTCAGTGCCTCGGTCTTACAAAGGAAGATTTGATAATAGATCCTAGGATTGCAGTCAATTTCCCCTTCAAATTCCCGTCAATTTCACCTTAATTTAATAAATCTCATCAGACTTCAGTCAGTCAGATGAGGAAATAAAAAACAGTAATATAAGAGAATTTAATTAATTGATTTTTTCTAGTTCTTGCTGAGTCATTTGGTAAATTTTGACCACCAAATTAATAACTTAATTAAAAAATATTTTCAGTGAGAAAAAAATTATGGTCAAAACTACCATAATATGGTTAAATTTAACATGTCTCTGGCTCTATGGGAACATCAAAAAGCTTGGTAGTTTTTACCTAAGTGCTTCGTTAATAATTTTGGTTAAATTAAACATTATATATAATGCTATAGTTCGTGATAAAACTTCGTAAAATTGACTAAGTTTGGTCATTTTATCAAGATTTATTAGAACACGCTATAAAAACCATTTATTCGGTTAAACTTGAATTTCAGTTTTGCTGGTTTTACTAAATATGTTGTAGTAAAAACTGTAATTATGAAATGAAGGAATGATTTATAAATACTATTTATTTTAGTTTTATTACCAGAATTATGTTTTTTTGTTTTTTTTTTGTTTTTTTTCGTTTTTAACAGAAATGTCATTAAGATACAGTACGGTAATTTCACCAGAATTTTTTTCTCCATGTACTCCAACCAATCCTAATACCAATTAGTACTCAATCCAGTTTGCACCAATTAATCCAGTTTGTACAAAAAACATAAATGATCAAAAATAACTCCAGTATTGACTAAATAGCTACAACTCTAGTTTAATTAAAGCCAAATAAGCAAAAGACAAAATAACTCGTTCTTTTAATACGAAAAAATTAATATTAAATAAAAGATTGTAATCCTTCCTGCTTTATTTCTAGCTCTAAATGTATTTTTAAAATTCAGTTATATTCCAAACTAACATCATATTGCTACCTTTTAATTTTTGAATCCTTCTAAGCATTGTTAGAGATAAAAAAATAAATATTTTTTTTGAAAAGATATAAACTGTTGCCAAGATAAGGAAAACAAAAAAAAAAAAATGCTCGAAAGAAAAATCAAATTTTTTCAGAAATAAGAGTGAAAAATATTTTTGGCGCTTCATTTTTCTTACCGAAATTGTTAAATNGGCGCTGGGACCATGTCCGAGAGTTCGTGGGTTCCAACCCCGCCAGTCGAAGACCGGTAAAGTGTAGTAAAGTGACTGATGCACGTTAAATCCGTCGCAAAAGTCCTCCATGTTCCCCTAACAAATCAATACCTCTGGGGGTACTGGATTGGAGATCGATCGTTCTCTGATTCAGATCAAAATTACGATCTGTGGATGAATGAATGGATGTATGAATGGGTCCGACCTATAAACGAGTGTGACGTATGGTGTGGCAGAAGTCAGATCTTAGTCGCCGCTTGGCCGTAGATGGCGCTACTGGTAAACAAGAACAATCGCACCCCCTCTGCATAAACCGGCGTACGTCAACAACAACAGGACTATAGCATAAATAATGACATTTAGACTGTTTAGGAATTACATTAAATTTTCCTTAAAATTTCTTTAATTTCTGAAATTAAATTTCAAGTTGGATGATTACGGATGGAACTAAGATAACATATACAATTAGTTCAGACGATTTCACCAAATAATTTCGCTATGAGTAAACAGAAAATGATTGGTATGTTGAGAGAAACGAATAGTATGGCAAGTGAT
This sequence comes from Parasteatoda tepidariorum, assembly GCF_043381705.1. Lineage (NCBI taxonomy): Eukaryota > Metazoa > Arthropoda > Arachnida > Araneae > Theridiidae > Parasteatoda > Parasteatoda tepidariorum. Next base: position 39,690,845 of record NC_092210.1, on the reverse strand, counting down.
ATAAATGAGATTGTGCAACTAAAAAGTATATTTTTGTTCTCATAACATGCACAAAATGCAAAGTTAAATGCCATACGAAAGATTATCATGCTACTAGCTAAAAATTTTGTTGCTATTTTATTTTTTGCTGCATTAGATTTATTTATTCTATTTTACCATTCAAGGTTTTTAATTTCTACGCAGCTTAAAAAATTTTGGTATAATTGCTATAATGTGCACTGTAAAAATTTCAGAAACTAAATTTGTCTCGACAAAAATGTTTCCAAAATTCTCAGAGAACTTCATTTAATATCATGTTTCCGATCAATTGAGAAATATCTCTTTTATTTTCAAAAGTACGAAACTGAATCGTATTGACTCCGATTCACTTTTAGAGGTTTCCAAAATATTCAGAAACTGTTTTGAAAATTATGTGCATCGTAGCTGCTTCTTAAATTTAGAAACGCTTTGAGATTTTTTTAGAGTGTATGTATAAAAACATTTCTGGTAAAAGAAATTGCAATTTTGGTTTATGAAATAAAAAAAAAATCTCAGAATTTGAAGCTTTTCATTTGATAATTTTATACTCTTATAGTAACGGTTTTAAAATAAATTCTATTAAAATAAATATCTACATAAAATAAATATAGTTCCTATTACCACACATTTGGTAAAAAATAGAAAACAAAAAGTAAAATTAACCGAATAAATAGTATTTATTCCATGCTTTCAGGCCTCATGACAAAATTACCAAATTTTATTATATTTACCAAATTTTATCACATGTTATAAAACAATGTTTTATTGTTAATTTTACCAAAGCCTTTACTAAAGTGCTTCGGTTAAAATTACCTTGAGAAATTTGATTTTCCTACAGAACCAAAAATAATGTTAATTTTACTACATTCTGGTAGTTTATATCATACTTTTTTTCTCGGTGTATGGTATTTGCGTAACTATAACTTTCTCGTTCGATTAAAATAAATAATGAGTTTTATGTTATACAAATAGAACTAAAATGCATACATTTAATAGTTTGTTTTAAAAAATGTTCAACATAATAATAAGAAAAAAATCTTGCACTATTTAGACATATTTTTTTCTTTTATTAAGCTTCCTAAAATCCGCATTTATCTGCAACTGAAATGAAAGGGAAAAGTTTCCTTTTCTAAACCAGATCTTTTTTTTCTTTGCGATATGCTCATGAGATATTCATGAGAAATCATCTCATACTCCGTTCGGTGAATCAGACACGCTTGAATTATTTATCAAAAATAGTAGTTGGCGCCTGTTTTTGACTTCAAATGCGCCTTCTCAGAGCCGAAAACTGTATCTTCCTTATCTTATAGTCCTACACACAGATGAAAAAAAAATATAAAATAAAATGAAAAACAAACATATGTCTGTTCAAAAGTATATCTGACCAAAAACCAAAAAGCAAATTTCAATTCCTATGTGGTTTTTTATTCAAGGCAGCAACATCCTATGATGTACTTAGTAAGCTAAAAATATATTCGACCAGTAAAAAAAGAAATAAAATCCCAAAAGGAATTTGTTTTTGAGTGCTTGTGAAAATATTTCACAGAAAACAGGTTTTTAGGATTTTATTTTATTTAAGTGATATTAGTAGTTAAAATAATAGTTGTTAATATATTCTATCTGGCGCTTGTTGTATGTATCTGAGAGTAAATAACAATTAAATGATAATGTAAGGAAAAGAAGAAAAAACCTTTGATAAATATTTAAAAAAAAATCATTGCAACTTTTGTTGAGAATTTGAAAAGTTTCTGACAATTTGGCATCAAATCGAAAAAAAAGGGCTTTTAAAAGTACAGCTCATGTATTGGTAGATAAAATTTTTAAAAGATGAGGAGAATAAGATAAAAGGCTTAGGTGCGCTATTTCTTCTCAACACAAGTTCTATAGATTTGATATTTGCATTTTGCCTGATAGACGACTTAATTTTTAACGACCTTGTTCGCGGATTAATTTCTTTTACTTCATGTTGCCCTTTATATAATTGACTGTTCTCAATAAGTAATTGATATTGATTATGGTTACAATTTTCTTTTCATTTCACCAACCTTTTCACTGTTATCACAATCATGTAAATATCCGAGGATATTTTCCTTTAATTTTATTTTAATCACTTTGGCTGTATATTTTTGCTCCTAAACTTCTGTTCTGTTATCATATTCGGGATCAATCTCTCAGTTAATGAGATATTTGAATGAACATCATTATAAAATAAGATCAAGACAAATCATTGCAGGATTAAATTATAAATCCATTTTATTATTCATCATTAATTTTCTATTTAATATCTTCCCACGCTATCTCATATCAGCTTTAAATGCTGTCTATTTCTATATCGATGCACTTTAAGCATCGTCTTCTGTACACTGTTACAGATAAGCACCAAACATTTGCTTTTATTAACGTAATAAATAGTCAAAATTAGCTTTATAAATTGCTATTTATTAATCTATATTGTTCAGAAATACCTCTTAACGCTACCTTAAATTTTCTTTGTGCACGATATATAATGAACAATAAACTCTATTTCATCCATTGTGTCAGTAAAAGTCAATTTCTGTTAATCGTTAGTAGTTTAATAGTTTTTCTAATTTGTTTTAAATCACTCTAATTTTTTTAATATTTGCACTGTCTTTTACTACATAGTCACTTATTAATTTTTTCGTTCATTTTACCAAAATGCATAAAAACTTCAACCAAGTCATTTTTTTAATAAAAAATGTACTAAAGGAAAAATAATGTTTCATTAATATAAGAAAATCTTACGATCAAACGCTTATATTGTATCGTAGTTCATAAATAAAAGAAATTGGAAACTCTTAACATTATTAATGACATTGTTTTTATAAAATGAGCTTCACATTGTTAAAATGTTAATGCTCGCAATGTTCGCAATGTTACAGTGCAATGAGTTTCACAATGCAATGAGTTTCACAATGTTAAAACATGCAATTATCTAAAATATTTAAATTAATTTCTTTCACAAGAAAGAAAATTAAGCCTTTAAAATCTGTCTGTGCCAAAATTTATAAATTTTTTTTTATGAAGATTAAAATAAGAACAAACAACAGAGTTATTAACAAACACACCAGCTTAAGCATTAAGTATTTATACACAGCTTCTAAGAAAATAATACTAACTCCAAAGTATCCTACAATACACAAGTTTAATAATTAACCTAGAAGTCAATTTAAATTCGCAATCCAATTACTCGAATAACATACGAAACTCCACCGTTTGTATTAGCTTGGGGTTTAATTTCGAAGTGGAAACAATTAATTCCTCTTAGTTCTCTTCCTGACCCGTAAGAAGAATTAATTTTAGAGCTGCCCGAAAGGATTTAGAAAAGTAAGGATGTCTAAAAAAGAAAAGGAAAGAAGAGATAAAAAATGGAAAAAAAAGTAGCGAAAAAGAGTCTTACTCCGAATGTCTGATCCAGGTGTCTTCGGAGTCTTAATGGGAGAGAGCATGCCATTCTTTTTCTTTGGCGAAGTTGACTTCTGCGGCTTTTGTGGAGATGGAGGAGTCTAAAAGAGATACATAGGATTCCAATGATAAAAGAGCCGTTATTATTTAAATTTATAAAAACAGGGTTAAATATCTCACTCATTCCTTGCATTTTTTTCGCAATTTGTGCACTTTGCATTTTTTTTTTTTTGCAGTAAAATGCTACCTACAAAAGCAGATTTGGAGCTGATAGTTAAGGGTTATCAGGAACTGATTATGACCAAGAACACATGACGTTTTAATTTTTGAAAAATTTTGCTTTACTTCCTTGTCGTGCAATAAAAATAAATCTCCCAGATCATCATACTTATGGAGACTCACACCGAATGTCTGATCCAGGTGCCTTCTGAATCTTAATCAGAGAGAGCATGCCATTGTTTTACTTCGGATAAGTCTACTTCTCCGAATTTTGTAAATACGGATGAGTCTATACGAGATAAATGATATTCTAATGGTAAAAAAGCCATTTTTTAAATGTATATAAAAGGTAATGTGAAATACATTATAATATGCTTCTTCTTTTCTTATTCAAACTCGAAGTACTCTCCGACAACGCATGTTCAATTTTCCAAGCAGACAATATGAAATCAAGCCATTTTTTGATCTTTCAAGGACTAGAAAAAACTTTTAGGATAACGGAGACATTAAAAAATTATATTGGGAAGCAAGAATACTAATGAATTCTTTGTAATCAGACTTCTATAATTGAAATGGTTCTTTCTCTCCTTTTTAACGGCTTATTGTCCCTTTACAAATTTATTTGCTTATTGCTCACATTTTACTGTTCATTTTGTATTGTTGTTTCTGCTACTTAGTGATGCAGTGGTTTCTCATAACAAAATATCATAAATCTACTAAGCATTTGAGCTTAGTGCAATTTCTGCAATTAAAACGTTCCGAAGAAATAAGATGATATTTGATAGTTTAGAATAATTAAAATAATTCCGCATTTCATCTACAAATTTCATTTCACAGCACGTTTTCCTTTTGAACAACGTTGTGTTATTTGTTTGTCGTATATAGTGTTTTCATTTTGATGATAAAATTTAACCACGATATGCTATTTCATGCTGTTGGACTTCATATTATTTTGAAGAATAGATTTCATAGAATATTTTTGAAGTGGCACCAGAAAAAGAGGTTGAGGTAGGGCATAGAACTAACAAGCCTATCCTGTAAGAAAATTGTCACGAGATCCAAAGAAGTACGAACAACAAATGGCAAACTGTTCTATCTGTTTGATAGTACTGAAGGTATACAAATCAATACTCAATAACATCATAAGTTCAATACCACCTGAATGGTATTTTGTATCCTATACACAAAAAGGTTGATGCACTGAATTTCGAAAATTATAGAGAAAGAAGTTTGTTATGCGTCAAGATAGCAAATAGTCAAGATTGACTTAAAGGAAGCAAAAGAAGGTCAACAATTGACTTAATCTTCACCTTGACACAAATTTTAGAGAAATGCAAAGAATTCGGAATAGAAATCCAACATCTGTTTGCAGACTTTAGAGCAGCCTATGATAGTATGCATTGATCCGATTATTATAATGACCTTATAATGTTTCCAAGTTCTATTAAAATTAATCAAACTAGCGATATTTACCGGTACTGAAACCAATTTGATTGTATGAATTCAAGGAAAATTAATCACCTCTTCAGAGATTTATAATGGGGAGACATAGACAGAGAGATGCATTTGCATATCTTCTGATTTAGTTTAACTCCACGAAAAGAAATCTAAGATACTGGTATTTATGCTGGAGACACCATATTTAATAATTCTGTAATTATGTTGAGATACGCTGATGATGTAGCTAGATAAATGAGTTTAAGGGTGGGTCACACTGTTAAAACTTTCATTCTAAAATTATGGTAAAATAACTGGCATCTGTCTGTCCATCCGATTAACCGTAAAGTTTACGGTAAAGAACATTTTTTTCCTTTATGGTTTTGAAACCATTTACAAAAGGTATGGCTATAAAACCATGAAAACAAAACTATACGGTTTTTTAACCATTTTCAACTAGCATTCTTCAAAAACGTAAAAAAAAATATATATTATTTAACTAGACACAGGAGCTCGGTTTTTCGTAAGGTATTGGACATTGGAGAGTGCCGGAAACTGGAAATTCTTCATGTGTTGAAGGGAACCGAGGAAATATTGTGGTGTCAACACTAGGACTCGAACTCCAATTCTGCCAGTCATGACATTGACAGATAAACCCGCTCGGCTATGATATATAAGCAGTTGCAAAGAACTAAATACTTTCATAAGGTGGTTCTAGCTGGTGCGATAAAATTCTGGTTGCTTAACAGTATTAGGTGAAAGCAGTTAATAAACAGTTTGATTAGTATTTTATTTATGGTCATTTTACTGCCTTGATTAAATATGGTTAAATAACCATTCAATAAATTGTTATTTAACCATTTTTTCAGAAAAATTTCTAACAGTGCAGAGTGTAAAGAGCAAAAGATATGTTTTGTGTTACAAAGGAAACTATTCCTTAAATATTTGAAGTGAATATTTTAAATTTTTAATGTGTAACAAATGTTGCCTATTTAGGATAAGAAATAAGCGAATAGCATAAGCATCAAAATAGCATAAGTCCTGAAATCAGAAAAAAAGTTATTGATGATAATTGTTGTTTCTTCAGGTTCAGATAATTTTTAAAATACCATTTAATAAAAAAAGAAATACAAGCATTGCTATACAAGGTATTGATAAAATCTATTTTGAATTATCATGGACATCATCAGAGACATGGGTCTTGGCAAAAAATGAAGACTGCAACAATCTTTGATGGAAAGGTTGGGAGAACGATCGTTAGTGCTGTTCTCGATAATAATAATATCTGGAAAAAAGATATAATTTCATAATTTATAAATCTAGGTAGAATGCGATGGCCAGATCATTCAATAAGAATGAGTCCCTAAGTGAACAGAAATGATGGTTTTTAACACCAACCACACAGACCAAAAGACCAAGAGGAAGACTCAAAAAGCGATTGAAAGATTGTGTGAATGAAGATTTTACTCTCCTGAAAATGTAGATCTGAAGATCAATTTGTGGGAGAAGTGCAGATTCAGGAATTTTGTAAGGAAGGAGTAAGATCACAAGGGGCTGTCTTGTCAGTGCTGATAGTGAAATTTTCTAGAATTGCATTATATCCGTGCTAAAGAATAGTCTTGAGAATAATAATCAATAACGATTAATCATTTTTAACGAGTAATTGCATAACATTTATGAATTAAATAAGAACACGTTAGTTAAAATAAATAAGTGACTCAGTAGATCAAAATGCATTTGTTAATAACTTAATATGAATATAAAAACAGTGCAGATTTAAAAAAAAATTGAAATTTGGACTCGTAAGAATTTTGTACATAATGAATAAAGTTTATATTAAAACGTAGTAGTGAAGATGTATGTGAACTACTCATCCAGTTATAATTTTACTTAAAATTACAAATAGGTTTTCTTTTTGTAACAAAAAAAGTTATTAATCAAAATTAAAGTAGTTAGTTGAATTAGCATTGTGTTTAAGTTGTTATCATAACATTCTTTAAAATTGTATACTCAATACTTACTATTATATATATAGAAGAACTTGACAAAAATGGTGTCCTGAAACATTTCTTTAAAAAAGTCCACGTGCATGGAAAACAATAAATTACTTTCTTTTACAAAATATTAGTGTGAAAATTGTAGTAATATAACAATAATTTGCATATGTGCGATTCATATTTAACATATGTGCGTGTCTAAATGTACAATTTTTGAAAGTAATAGTATGCAATTTTCATATTTTTTTTAAGTTTGTGACAATGCTTTGGCTTTGATTTTACCATTGATATGCATGAGTTAAAACTTAGTCACTATATTTTAATAATGAATTTATTGTATAAATATTAAAAAGTAATTAATGGACATGAAATTTGCGATTCTAATATTATACATGCTATTAATGATTCCAATTGTATAATTAGAAATCATTCAATAAGGCTCAAATCCAAAGCTATTTAAAGCAAACCAATATTAGATTTTGCAGAAATTAATCGCGTTCCTTTCAGCAAGATTAAAAAATTCTACCTTGGTATTGGGAGTTTGGGTTTATGTCAGAAATAGAAAATTGCTGTTAATCAAAATATAAAATATAAGTGTGATAATTGCAGGAATATAATAATAACTTACATATGTACGATTCCTATGTTAAACATGCGGATGTCTAAATATGCAATTTTTAAAGTAATAAAGAGTAATTTGGTGTTTTTTAAACTTGTGCCAATGACTGAACTTTCTTTTACCGGAGATTCGTGTGTGTTGAAACTTAGGCACTATATTTTTTTTAAAAAAATGGAATCTATTGTGTAAACATTAAAACGAGAATAATTGAACATGAGCTTTGTGATTCTAATATATTCTATCTAATGATTGCAATTAAATTGCAAGAAATCATTAAATTAGGTACAGTACCAAAGCTATTTAAAACAAACCAAGATTAGATTCTATAGAATTTAATCTCGTTCCTTTCAGCGATATTCCAAATTATATCTCAGTATCGGGAGCTTGGTTTCATGTCATCAGTTGAAAATGGTTGTTAATCAACAGATTCCTCATTCCCTAATGCCCGAAACATATACCCGAGGAAACCATCAACACCGCTGCACCCCGAATTTAATTCAGACACGAGAGAAATCAAATAAACAGAACGCTTTAATCTTACAGCCATTTACAACCAAAGCTGGCACGCTCTTTGCAGAAGCAATCAGTCTTGAGTAGCAAAGAAAACGCTTGCGTCTTGAACCCGTTCGTAAAGTCTTGGAAGAGATGCGTTTCCCTCGTCAATCAAATCTTTTCCCTTTTGAAGCACCTTGCGAACTTCCAATTCCCTTCCTTTCATTAACTTCAGCCTGTGTCGAGGGACATTCTCTTTTCCTTTTCCCTTATTTTCGACATTTGTTACCGACTTAGGAAGAAAATCCTGAGAAATGGTGCTCTTTAGGAAAGAGAAGTATTTATTTAGGCAAGTTTATCTTGTATTCTTACGGTTGTTAAAAGCTAAACATTGGAATAGTTGGGATTTAAGAAGATTACTTATAGAATCAATTCTCATTGGAAAGGGAATATATTTGAGTATATAAGTGCTTTGAATCACATAAACAGTAAAATGTTTGAGTCAAACATGTTACAAAAACAAACTAATGGAAATCAATGAAGGATGTTCATAATTTGTTTTATTTCTAAAATAAATTTTAAGATGCTGAATTTATTGAAAAATAATACTTTTCAGAAGGTACTAAAGTTATACAAATATTATTCTCATTTATAAATCTAGCAATTGACTTTACTCTGTCTTTACTGCACTATTTTTATACGAATCCCTAGTTCAGCTCGAAAAAATGACTATTTTTGCTACACTGAATTCATCATGTAGTTATTTTTACTACATTTTACTATTCATTACTAAATTAAAACTATTTACTTTTAATTAAAAACTATTGACTACTAATCACTAAATCAAAACTATTTACTACTAATTAATAATTTGAACACTAAATTTTTACCTCAATAAACTTTATTTATTTATTTATATATTATTATTTTGTAATTTTCTGCTTTGGACTATTCTGCAGTTCTCATTCTCATAATTCTGCAGTCTAGGTTACCAATTCTTAAAAAAAAAATGTTTAAGGAAATAAAGGATATTTTTTATTTACGATTTTTTATTATCGTTTAATATTTCGAATTTTAACAATAACTAAATACATTTATGATTAATTTATGATAGAAACCTATTTTCATCAGTAAGGAATGTTAATCTATTTCAAATTTGAATTTGCAAAAATAGAAATTATGTATTTAATATACGATTAAATAGTTGATACGCAATTGCAGACATGTATTGCAATAATTTTTACTTTCATTTCTCATTTTGGACGTTCCGGGTTTTAATGCTTCATTAAATCTTTTGCGATGCAAGACAGTTTTGTACTCTTTCATATAAGATTAAAATTATTATTTCTACAATAAAATACAGTTTTATTAAAGTTATCTTGACTATTACCAGAATAATTTTGCTTCCTTATTTCATTTTTAAACACAATTTAAAGGATAATCAAGTTCATCAAAAAATGAACAGTCGCTATTTGTTAATTATTACAATCAGTAATTAAAATACTACATGACCTTAAAATGTTCGGCAATTTGAAAAATCATTTAGAGAAAAGCAGTAGAAGATTGTATGACTTTCTAAAATCTGCTTAAGGAACAGGAGTCTATTCTTACCGATTTGAAAATTTAAGTTTAGAGATAAACAACAGATGACGCTACCAATTAAAAATTACCCAGAGCAATGTTTTCAAAATAACTGTAATTTGCAACCAAAATGTGGTGATATCGGAGAATAAAACTTAACAAATATGTTTGCAAAGGCATTCAAAATATTGTTTCTAATTTTTTCTAGTTAATGTCGTCTGTCAGTTATCTTTCAAGAAACTTTGCAGACAAATTAGTAATTTGAAAACTAAAGTAACTGAATTAGTAAATATAACTATTTTAGGAAATTTGGAAAGAGCTTTATAATTAATAGCAATTTAGTCATCAAACGAAAATGTTCTAACTCCTTTCATTTTTCTTCATTTATTTTAAAAAAAAAAACAATTTTGTATACCCAATAAATTTCAATCATTGTTTAACAGAAATATAGTTTTTAAGAAAATTTGGATGTGCGTATTTCATTAATTAGTCTCATGTAAAAAATAATTTTTTTTTTTAACTACATGCTTAGATAATCATAACATTTATACCAAAGTCAAAATATATTATAGTATTATTAACAATAAATAATAAATCAATATAAATAATAACTCAATATAAAATTATATTGCAGACGAATCATTAATTCTAAATATGGTAAATGATAAGAGTTTTGAGGGGTTTTATGCTATACAAATAAATGTTTTTAATGAGGTCAAAGATTTAAAGCGGTTAATGTTTTAATGATGATAAACTATATGTGAGTTTTGATATATTACTTTACTAGCCAAAAATAGTTATTATTATTGGACCTTTTAACAATGAAATATTTTTCCCCACGGCAAAGTAGCCAATATTTCTTATTATTCTACCGTAAAACGTGTTTAAGAAGAAAAAAAACTAACATTTTACAAATTTGGTTGATTTCTTTTATTAAAATTTTCTTTCATCTAAGTTCATAAGAATTAATTTAATATTAAAGAACAAAAGTTCATTTTTATGAAATGAAAGAAAAATTTACAAACTGAAAACCTAAAATACCAAATATAAAACACGTTACTTAATCAGTTATATATTTATGCATTTATTCAGAATAATAATTTTTATAATGATGAGTTCATATAAGCATCTTATTTCAGTCTTATAACTTCATAAAATATTATACTTTCCCTTCATAAGAAAAAAAATTATTTATACTTACCTTTATTGATTTAGGTGGCGATGAAGCTGGAGATACACCTAAGAACAAAATATGTTGTTGTTAATTAACAAATAAAGCAAATTTTGTTTATGTAATGAATATTTCATTTTTTCTTTTAATAGGAAACTGTATTAGTTTAGAAATATATATTAATACAGGGTGGTTGGGAATTCATGGTACAAACTTTAAGGGTAGATACAGTAACAATCAATACAGACGCAAGTGAAGCGATGAGGCGGAAACACCAAAAATAAGAGACAAAAGGAAAGACAATAAAGTGTTTATTAAAAGCGTCGTTGGCAAGTACAGCATTTACAATAACTGTTCAAAATTGCATCAACCAGTAAGCGATGCATGTTTGACAGCGTGGGTGGAGCGATTGGCGCACACGTTCAAAGATGTCAGATATTTCACGCACTCGTGCAGCAACTTCGGATATTCGAGCAACGGGATCCTCATCTGAGTAAAGTGGCGTCGCATAAACACGATTTTTCAGATGTCCCCATAAAAAGAAATCGAGACTCGATAAATCGGAAGATCGTGGTCGCCCAGAGACTGGTCCACCACGCCCAATCCATCGCGTCCCAAACGTGGCATTCAGGTAAGTGTCACCAGTGCTGAAGTGGGATGGTGCCCCATCATGCTGAAACCACATGCGGTTACAAATGGTGATCGGAAAATCCTGCAGCAGTTCTTGTAACACCTGTTCCATAAAAATAAGATTACATTCGCTATTAAGTTGATTAGTTAGTACGAATGGGCCAATCAAAAAGTCGTTTACAATACCAGCCAACACATTCATGCAGAATCGCTGTTGATACGCATGTGATTGCGCTACATGTGGATTTTCAGTTGCCCACACATGAGAATTGTGTGCATTAAAACATAGCCACCGTGAAATAAGACTGTCGAGAACACTTGGGTATTTTAGTGACGTGAACAACAGTGGTGTATAGCTGACAAGCGGCAAGCTGCCAATTTCAAAGATTTGCCACTCCTTGAACAATACGTTTGTCCGACGGATATAAAATATCGCAAAATAGAGATTCCTCAAGAAAATTATTAGTATAATATGTTGCATATATACTAATGATGTATATATAGTTATTATATACATTATAAACATTTATAATAATGTATAATAATGTATATATAATGTATGTATAATATCGTATAATAATGTATATATAATGTATATATAATATTGTATAATAATGTAATGTATATATAATAATGTATAATAATGTATATACATTTTATAATAATGTATATATAGTTTATAGCAGAAATTGCTTAATAATTAAAAAAATTAAGCAGGGTAAAAGAGAAGAAAATATTTAATACTTTTTCACGAATTACATTCTAAGTGTTTGTTAAATCGTAAGTTTTTAGAAAAAAAATAATAAAATGGAAAAAATATAAAAGCATTTATTAAAATTACTCTTCCTGTCATTCAATAAGATACATCTCACTAATTGATATATTTTATAAAAGATACATTTGAATGAATATGTATGCATATGTATAAACTATTGTTTCAAAACTTGTTTATATAAACTCTTCCAGACTTATAAGATAAACATGAAAATCTGAATAACATGAGAATACCATATTTAATCTGGAGCAAACTCAAAATGTATTTATCTTTAAGATTGCAAAAAATCTAAATTTAATTTTCTTTAATGAATCTTTAACTTTAGTATATATAATAATAGGGCAGATCGAAAAATAATAACATAACAATTTAATAATATGTTTTTTTTCCAAATTTGTACAAAAAGATAATACAAGGAAGAAATATTGATTAGATAATATTAGGGGAAAATAACATATTCTAAGAACATAGAGAATATTCCTTAATGAACGATCTTTTATATCTTTAATTCCTTAATGAACTGAACAATCTAAAAGTTTTATCTTTAATATCTTCTAATTAACATTAGAAATCAAAAATTATTATTATTATTATTATATATATATTTCCTTTTGTATTATATAAAAAGCTGATTTTGTGAGATGTAAAGGAGGTTTACATTTCCCAACCTCAAAACAACCTCAAAAACATCTTTTTTCATTTCATGCAAGAGTAACCCCTCTAGATCTTAGCTCTTTAAACAAATACAGATTACAGATTCCATCGAAACAACATATTTCGTTGAGAAAAGTTTTCCTACCTAAAAGAGTTATGGTGAAATTTAAAAACTGTGGTAAACTTTACTGTACTTTTGGCTCTATAGAAACAACAAAAACCTTTATAATTTTTACCATGGTAATGCTTATGATTAAGTTAACAATAAAATATTGCTTCAAAATGAGAGTTAGATTTTGGTTAAAGTGGGAAAATTTAGTAATTTTATCATGATGTCTTATAGCATAGCATAAAAGTTATTAAAGTGCTGTGTTAATAATTTTTGTAAAATTTACATTNCATCGTATTTGTGAACATTTATCTCTAGGGGTCGCCGAAAATTTTCTCTCTACAAAAGGGGTCGCAGTCGAAAAAAGTTTGCGCACCACTGTCTTAGAGCATAGCATAAAAGTTATTAAAGCGCTGTGTTAATAATTTTTGTAAAATTTACATTAAGAGATGGTTTTATTATATTATGTGATAAATTTTGGTAAAGGTAGTTGAATTTAAGTTTGGTAAAGGTAAATAAATTTTGGTAATTTTATCAGGAAGCCGTAGTATGGCATAAAAACTACTTATTCGGCAAAATTTACTTTTCAGTTCAATATTTTTTACTAAATGAGAGGAAATAAGAGCTATAATTCTTAAAGCCAGAATTTTTCGTAAACCGTTATGTAAGATATGAACCCGATGACAGGCTTAAATGACATATACTTTGGATTTATTAACCAAACTTATGTCTCTTTTCTATGTTGACAAGAAATGATAATACCATACAGTACAATAATTTCACAATTGCATTGCTTTATTATGTAAGTTTTCACATTCGAAAGCATTTTTATTTTGTCATTAATTTCATTGAGTAAGAAAAAAATTAAGCTGTTCGGAATTTTATATTTGCAAGTCCATTATTTTCCTCTTGTTATCTCTTACTTTATTTAATTCATAGTTTTACTAATTCTATCCTATTATAAAGTCTACAAATTATTTATAATTTCAGTGAATTAAAATTATTTCTTTTCTGAGAATGAAATAAGTAAAAGAAATTCATAAAGAAATATTATAAATATTTAATAATATCACAGTACTCTAATTATGTTTTTTTTTTTAATTTTGAACATCTTATTTTGGCTTTAGATAGTTTGGGATAAGCTTGGTATATATGAAATTGCTTTAATAAGTGCAAAATGTTTAAAATAACTTTAAAAAAAATTGCTAAAAAACACATAAAACCACTGAATATCAAAAGCAACTAATTCTGCTCAGTTTACATAAATTTTCCCTATTTTTATTGTTCCTTTTTAAACATTACATTTTAACTGATCATCTGAGAGATGTTTAATCTCATTTTACACATAAAATATAAATACATTTTTAATTAATCATTTGAAACAAAAAAAAATGACAAAAAAATTAAACTTTCACTTTAATTTTCATTGCACAAATTTATAAGAAAACTACATGCACTTGTTCTAACTATTTTCCTTTAATCTTCTGATTAAAATGCCATTTTGGTAAATCCACTGAGTTTTATTTAATCCATAATTTAAATTCATTTTAATTTTTTTTAAAATTGTCATAAAAATTATTAAGGTACTAACTTTTGTTTTACGAAAAAATAATCAAACAAAATTTCTCTGATAATAATTAGTTTTCGTTTATAATTCATTTCATCTAGAGGTGTAGTAAAATATTATATATAAACCAAATAAAAATTTAAAATTGAACCAAAAGACAGTTTAAATATTATACTAATTATAATTCAAGTTTATTTATTATTCGTATTTAAAATTCTGTAGCGTCAAACATATAAGAGTATTAATAAATGTAACAGTTGGTGTTTTATTAAAGATAATTTTTAATCAATAATGGGAAGTACTTCATTTTTTTCTAAATTCAACATATGAACACTATAAAATCAAAAATTCAAACTCAAGCCTTCCCTTATTATTATCGCATAGTTAAGAAAATAATTAAGTGACATAGTAAAAAACGGATTATTCTTATAACAGCACAACTGATGTTAATATTTTTAGGAAATATCTTCAAGTCAGGAAAACTCTTTTGGAAAATTCCGTGCATTACGATCTAAAGAAAACTCCCTAAGGAAAACTCCTAAATATAACATTATTGCGATATGTATTACTGTGACGTGTCTTTTCACGTAAGTATCGCAATAATGCTAACCATTTGATTTTAAGAAACATTTGAATCTTTAGTTATTTGGAAAAGCTGCAGTACTTGCGAGTGAACCTCGATTTTACTTTTGGGAGTAAAGTTTTACAGCTTAAAACCAATAGCTTCCTTTGCACACACCCAAATATTTATGAGTTTCAATATACATTTGAAGATACGCATTTCTAGAAACTTTAAATATTAATAACTTTGAGATTACTTCGAAGTCACATTTGTCTTTATTGTTGGAAATCACTTTTGTTAAATGGTGGCCTGCGTTTTTAACATTTCCCAAGCCTTTATACATCTTTTTAATAAACTAATTTTAATCTACGTCAAATTGTAGAAATTTCTTCAGTATGCTTATAAAGGCAGTTAACGAAACCAATTATACATCTCACTGGGGTGAGTTATCACGAATGTTATTTCTTGATTAGCTGGCATCTATTCTCACGATTTTTAGTGCCAGCAATTTTATGAAATTCTTCAGTAGGTATGATTTCTATTTTAATGAATTTCTTCCCAAATTTTTTTTTCTCAAATGGAACTTTTTCCACCGTCATTGTTTTGTTTATTTATTTATTTTAAACTATTTTATTTATTTAATTATTTTGTGAAAAAATATACTGGATGTTCATAAAAGTGATAATTCGATCATGGGTTAGAGTCCTAAGTGGTAAACCGATGATCCTCTGGCCATCATGCAAACCATGTTTTCGTGAATTTCCTCTACGTTTAACGCAAATGTGGTTTAGTTCCATTGAAAAGTCCTCCAGTACTTGATACAGGAGTTCTTGATACTTGATACTTTATTTCTGATACTTGTCTTCTAGACTGAGTTCAAAATTATAAGGCTACGGAGTCGAACTTTGGTAGTCGTAAATTAATAAATGGGTTGGCTGTTCGGGGATGGTTATAAAATAAAAAAAACTACTGTTTCTTTTGATGTTAACGCGCAATAAATATGAGATAGCTTGAATTCTTTATGAATGAAGAAAGAGTGACTGGGCCACCTACTCTAAACCTATGTGGTCTTAGGCGTGATCTATGGTCAAAAGAATTGTGATATATGGGTTACTTACTATTATTAAGAGTTTTAAATATATATTGCACCATCCTTTATAAATTAGAGCTTTCTGTATAATATAAATTTTTGAAAATTTCTTTTTAAAGAGTTCCATGCATTCATCAATCATGATTTTCTTGTTTGAAAATTGTCTTAATTCTTTTTAAAAATTGTATTCACTTTTTTTGGAAATTATATTTACTCTTTTTGTAAATTATGCTCACTCTTTTTGGAAAAAGAAGTGGCTTATTTTAAAGTTAAAACAAGTGGTATTATTAACATCTTTTTATTTTAGTTTCGCTGCTTCTCTGGACGTATGCTATTAAGCAAAAATGAGTACTCCTAATCAGTGTAATGCTATATATCTAGAGCGCAAATAAAAAAACAAAACAAAGGAAGTGGAGGGAAGAAATACACACATTGCTATAAATTATTAAAGATCTCTAAAAGCACTTTGTTTACAATAATAAAAAATCGTGATTTCATGACATAAATCTCGTGAAGCAAAATTTGAAAATTTAGAAAAGACACTGAATGATTGACGCAATATTAAGAGACATCTTTTGAAAAAATTAAAATGTGTTTATAATCTTTAATGTAATATTTTAAATTACACTATTACTTTATTAGAGCAAAAATCAGCGTATTAATGAGTTACATATAATTGTATTTAAAGTGTAGCATGTTTTTGAAAAATAAGTACAGTATTTATGAAATACAAGTAAATATTTGAACTCATTTTATTTAGTCACAATAAAATGACTTCACTTTTTTTGTTTACTCCACAGGGGTCATTATATCGATCGTCGACTGTATTTACAAAAGCTTCCGTTATTTTCCCTTAGTGCTGGTAAAGCAAAACGTACCAAAGCTTTACATTTCAAAAACTTTTCGTTCCTCCACAACTGATATTTTAAAACGTCGGTCTTTTTAGAGAAAGCGTCATTTTCAGAACTTAATTCAATTGTAATAGTAAAATAGTAGATATATTTCATGTCACGTAAACAAAAAGTTTTATTTTGAAAGTTGGAAAAAGGGAAAAGTAGCGCGTTAACTTGTAGGTAACAGTTGTCAAACATTGGACAAATTGATTGTTTAAATAAATAAAAGTGAAATAATTGTTGTTTTGATTTAAAGCGATAAGACACTGATTAAAAAGTCATAAATGTCATAGTTTCATATTTCTTACTATATATAAAAATCTAATGATGGTGTCGCAGTTTTTCACATTTTTATTGGCTGGAAAATCACGTGGTAGGATCCAGTTTTCCCACATTCATTTTCATATTGGTTCGGTTGTCATCAGCATAGAATTGATATCAGTCATGAAGTTATTGCTTTCCTATCAATATTTTGATTTCCCTAATTTAAAGAGTTAAAATTGCCTGTACTGTTATTACGTTTTTGATTTTGTTTTGTTTCTAAAATAAAACTTTAGGAGGATTGTTTTTTCAAAATTATTTTTATTAGAATAATGTAATTCTACATTTACATTTTAAGATAAAGTTCTTTTAATCAGCGTCTGATCTTATTAACAGTTTTACGGTTATTATTTTTTGTTGCTAATGACATTAGTATCTATATTATATAAAACGCTAATACGTACGTATGTATGTATCAATAAAACCGATGATATTTCTTTTCTCGCGCTGGCAACAGTTTTCATTTTTAATTGATTGGATTCGGCGCGCAAGAGCACGTAGTGAGCAACCAGATAACAATAACCAGAGTGAGCATTATCAGGTTGTTCAATTCAGATTCATGCACTAAAAACATGACAATATTTAATTTAAACTCAATTAGGAATTAATTAATTAATTGAAGTGAGAATGCTTTAAAAGGCCGCTGTTGAATTGATATTTTTCTACTGGGAGCTACCTAAACGTCTAAAAAACGTTTAAGTGTTTGTATTGAATGCATTGAATTTTTTTATATTTCGCGTTTATTTATGCATTGAATTTTCACGCTTTAAAATGCAGAATATTAGTGAAGCAATATTTGATAATTTATTTTGCTAATATGTTTCTTATTTAGCTAATGTTTTGATTTTTTCACCATGTACAATCTAAATAGCTAATATACTTTTTTAAAAGCCAATAAGAACATTGGTAGAATTCTTCTACATAAGTACAATACTATGTCTTTGATGATAAAATACTATGTCTTTGATGATAATATATTATGTCTTTGTGCTAGAACATTGTGTTCATTGGCGAGCGAGCGCAGCGAGCCATGGTTCACGGCGTGAACCACATAGGATTGCGTAGCAATTCTCGGGGGTTGGCGAGCGATAGCGAGCAGGGGGCGGAGCCTCCTAGTGTGAAAATAATAAAATAAAAGCACAACATCAAAAAACAGCAAAAAAAAAAAAGAATCAAATCGCATACTTTTTGCATTTGGGATAACTTTTATTCTTGTCTTGGTCTTTTCTTTTTTCATTTTTGCGTTTTCATGTACTTTTTGTTTCTTACAAGTTTTTCTCTTTTTATTTTTTAAACAAGAAACTACTTACGATTATTTTGAAATGCGTTAATATTTATTTCGTCTGTTAGTTTTACCTTGTCTGACTGACGGAAACATTACAACAAAAAACTCTTAAATGGTTAAAGACGTTGCTTATTTTTTTATTACCTGACCATAATTTAATTATAGACATATTTTAATTCAACAATTTAAATATCCAGTTACTTAAATTATTAAAATGTTTTTAGTATTGCGAGGACCTTATTCAAAACATCAATCAATGCGTATTTGTGACGAAAAAAAACTTTTTATTTGCAATTTTTTACTTTACTGTAAAGGCAAAAACAAACATTATTCATAACTTGGCTCCCTTAAATATTATGTTTTGAGAAATTAAAAGCTACGAAAAAAGTGAGCAACGCAAAATCTAAAAGCGAAGCATTTTGTAAATTGTGCACTCAAATGAACA
Organism: Parasteatoda tepidariorum; assembly: GCF_043381705.1. Classification (NCBI taxonomy): domain Eukaryota; kingdom Metazoa; phylum Arthropoda; class Arachnida; order Araneae; family Theridiidae; genus Parasteatoda; species Parasteatoda tepidariorum. The sequence goes on along the minus strand of NC_092210.1, from coordinate 39,671,557 downwards.
TAGGGTGCTCCACCCTATGCTCATGTAAAATTGTTGAATCCGCATAATTTTCAATGAAAAAAAAATCTAGCAGAATTTTAAAATGCTAAGCTATAAGAAACTGCGCAAATGCTCTGCAAAATTCCTAGCGTTTTCTTGCTTCACATCGTGTCAATTCAATGGAATGTTCAATAGTATTGACATACCTTCTAAAGGAGATTTGGGAGATATTCTTCCTAAAGGATGCAATCCTGAACCTCCCCATCCACTGCCAGCTTTAGGTGGAAGACGTAGCTGAGGCAAGGATCCTAAGAGGAGAGAGCCGTCAAAAAACTGAACTTACGACACTGTATTATCACGACACTGGTGTGCAATCTTCAAAGCAGCGGTGCAAAAAGCAGGTGCATCCTCCATTGTGCAGCAATTGCAAAAGTGAGTCATACATAACATGAGTGTGAAGCTAAGTGAAGTTTGCAAAGCACAAAATATCTGAGTCAGTGCAGTAGATATTCAATTATAAATTATATTTTCAAATTACCTAGGAGATTTTAGGGTTGATTTCACGTTTTAAAATCACTAAAAAGTAAATAAAATTTTATTTTGTTTTGTTTTGTTATCTCTTTGAAACCCCAGAGAGAAAAGATGAAAATAGTCCTTTTAGGGAAAATGGTGGTTTATCAAGTATTTGGATTATTCTGCAGCCTGCATGTCTTTCACAGACATTAACATAAAATATTCATCAGAAAATATATGCTTTAAAAATATTTTAATGACCTTAAGTCAATAAATAACTTAAGTGAAAACTGTTCATTTCATTTAAAACATTGCAACTAAACAAGAACAAATATTTAAGGAAATGATGATGATTTGTTTATGATAATTTTAATGTAGTTAACATTAATGATAAATGTTAATGATATTAATTCACTGTAGTTTTTTAATATGTGTAATGAGGGAAGTCTTGCTGCTTCCTTCATTAGCCGTATTTGATAGTGGTATTATGAATGTTCATTTTGGCCAATATTGAATGAATAAAAACAATAACGTTTCCAGGAAATGATGTACAAATCGTTGAATGTAAATTTAGATTTTATTAAGCATAATTTGTAAATTATAAAATGGCCATTTCTTCAAAAAATAAGAAATCCCTTAAAGGGATGAAAAAAATATAAGAATGCTCTCTATTGAGAGATCATAAAGCCAGAACATTTCTGACCGTTAGAAAATTAAGACTGGGAGGCCCAAAGGCCNTTCGATTAGAGGCGGCAGTGAATTTATATGTCTGCATAATAATGAAATAAAAAGAAAGTATCCGTTACATTGATCTGGAAGAGAAGAAATAAATATCTTATGTTCGCTTAAAAAGATTAAGTTTTTGATTTATTTTAAAAGTAATTCTTCCATTAATAAAAATAAGCTTAAGTAATTAAGGATATTTTAAAAGATAGAAAATAAATATGTGTATGCCAATTCTGGCATCACAATATGTATATTATGTAATGCAGAGAGGAACTCTGTTCAATTCAAGAATAAATAAATAAATAAATCTATTTAATAGTTTTGTCTATGGTTACAGCTATAAAAAAATAGCTATAGAAGTATTAAAAACGAGAAAAATATGTACTTAAAAATACATTTTAATAAATTATTAGATTGAATGCAATAGTGGTTATCTCTAAAGATGATAAAAATATTCTTTCAGAAATATCAACTAAATTTGCTGTTAACACGCAATAACTAAAATGTTCAAATATGGAGCAGAATTATATGTTACGGAACAAACTGTTTTCCAGAAACATCGATACTCTCATAAAAATAATCTTAAGATATAATAAACAATATATTTCCTAGATAAATGGAAGTTGCAGTACAAGGAAATATTTCATTTCAACGACTCTTCATTTTAACTATGAGCGTATTTTTACTGAAACAAGAATCGCGACCACAGTGAGAAGCAGATAAGGATAACCCTTGCGTCGATAAATTTTAAGGTATAATTAGGGAAAATATGAAAAATATTCTGAAAAAAAATGGAGGAAGGTCACATAAAAGCTATATGACTCTAACGCTACACATAAAAAAAAGAGAAAAAAAAAGAAGAAGAAAAAAACACAGCATAGTAAAAATAATTTAATGAAACACAGCGACGAATGACTTCCGTTTTTGGGGTTTTCCTTCAGGCCATATTTTGGATAGGCTGTTCAGCCATGCTTACTGATTGAAAATTAACAAATTTCTATTGCCAATTCGCTCATATTCACCCTATAAAACTTAGCAGTCTTATTAATTACGAATTACCTATTGTAAGGCCGGGATGGCCTGGTTGGTAGGGCACTGGGCCCATGTCCAAGAGTTTGCGGGTTCAATCCCCGTAGGCCAAAGACTCCCCGTGTAGTAAATGGTGACTGATACACGTTAAATCTGTCGAGTTGCAAAGTCCTCCATGTTCCCAAAGCAAATCAATACCTTTGGGGGTTCTGATCCAGGAGTTTCCTTGTCTTCTGGATTGGTTCAAAATTACTGGGCTACGGATTTGAACATTGGTAGTTGTAAGCCCAAATAGGGTCGGCTGTTCAACAACGGATATAAATAAATAATAATTACCTATTATGAGCCGAGATGGCTCAAGGAATAGAGCGTTTGCATTCCAATGAGGTGAACCGGGTTTGAATCCCAGCGATAGCTGTTCGATACGAATTCTGCATCCGGCTTGAACCGACCACAGTATTAACATGAAATATCCTCAGTGGGAAACGGATCATGGGTTAGAGTCCCCATGCCGTCAGGCTAACTGTGAGAGGTTCTCATAATCTTCCTCTCTATGTAACGCAAATGCTGGTAAGTTTCATCAAAAAGTTCAGAACGAATTAAAATTTCTCCCAATACTTGATACAGGAATTCCTTTGTCTTCTGGATTTGGTTCAAAATTACAAGATTGCGTAGTTGAACATTAGTGGTCTTAAACAGAAAAATTGCGTCGGATGTTCAGCCACGGTTATAAAAAAAATAGTTACCATTTATTACTTTATTCAGCTTCCTGAAATTTAGTTTACTTGATTGGCCAAGAATAATGCATTATACAGCCAAATAGTTCATACTTACATTTGGAAAAATTTTCTCTCTCCAATTTCTCAACACACGCAAAATAGTTTACAAATGTGTCTTAATTAAAAATTTATTATTTTGAAGCAATACGAAAAACGCATTGAATTATCGAAATGATATTTTGTTTCTTTATAAAAATTAGCGTTTGATAGAGTCCATCAACAATATTGAGTACATATTATTTGAATTTAATTACAAAATTAGAGGTATTTAACTAAGAACCTGTTTAGAGAAATCTATTATGCTTCGAATTGGAGAATTAAGTTAGATATTGCATTGAACACATTATAGGGCAGGGCTTAGAACAGAATTTTCAAAATTTGCTCCAGTGGTAGATGTAGTTATTGACCATGTTACTGATTACTCGAAATTCACTATTTTTTTTCCTTATCCAAGAATCGCATTTTTAGGCAAAAATTTTTATTTTTGAAGTTATAACAGTTAACAAACATATATGTAGTGTAGAAAATTGTTGCTACGCATAAAATTAATTTTGAAATATTAATGTTGAAATTTATGTTAAGCAAATATGGGTATGGCACGCAAATATTATGAATAAAAATGAACGAAGACATTTTTTTCTTAACAAAATCGAAACAATTTGAAAACTAGTGTTTTATTTTGATCCATTTTGATACATGATATGATAAATATTGGTACCGGTTAAAACTGTACAGCATTTTATTTTTGGTTTTTTATAGAAGTGTAATGATGTTTATGATAATTATCTTGAACATTAATACACTTCTATAAAATATCATCTAAAAATATTATCTAGTTTGAAATGTAAGAAAGTAATTTCAATAAAAACATTATTTTATATAATAGAATTAATGTCCTGAAAAATGAAAATGGTTATTTCGTAAATGCGTTGAGACACCTTTCAAAAAGTATCTAATATTTTATTTCATACTTAATTTTATAGCTGTGTATTTATGTTTGAAATAATTATATTATCTAATTTTAAGGGCAAGGAAGTACCTTCAAGAATTCTCTTCTGTTTCATTACTTATTATACTTATTTTGTACGTTTAATGTCAGCTTGGAAAAACAAAATATATTTTCCATTTTTAAGTGCTCGCTGAAAAAAAAATTCTAATCAAAGTACAATATCAAGCACCTATACTTTGGGTATATCATCAGTGAAACATATTTTCACCACGAAATATTATACTGTAATTTTTACAGTAATAATTAATAGATTAGAGCGATTCCATAATCTTGCGTACGTTACCACTACAAAAAAACGCTATACAAGATTTTTTTTATCCGGAAATGTTGATATTGCGGAACAAAAAACACGTCAAAACATGTTACAAATGGATGTGAATTTTGGGTTTAACCTAATATGCATAAGTGGATGCCGGTAGGTGGCAAATTGGTTTTAGGGTCCTTGAGTACCGGCACTTTTATTCTAATTTGATCCAGAATTTGTTTCCAGCTCATGAAGGTATCCGTGATTGAAAGAAAGGGGTATAAATGCACTAAACTCACCTCTCCTTCCCGCCTTATCAGGCGACCTCATTCGCTTGGTTGGCGATTTTGGAGAAGGTTCTGGCGTCTCATCCGCCTCTTCTTCTTTGACGTCGTCTTTTTTCTCTTCAGCATCATCAATTTTTTCTTCAACTTTTTCGGGCTCTGTCTTTTGCTCTTCATCCTCTACGTTGGCCTCTGCAGATTCGTCAGCAGGTTCTTTCTCAGCTTTTTCTGGCTCTTCTGCTTCATCAGTGGCTGCCTGATAATCAGAATTTTTGTTGGTTTAAAAAACTTAATATACTTTATGTTTAGATTATTTTAATCAATAAACATCATATGACAATAGTGAAATGTTCTACAAATAAACGAAAAAACCTCAACCAAACTAATACTTAAGGAAACATTTATTAAGATAAATTTCATGTTTGAGAAATTTCCAAACAGTTATTTCAATTAGTTTTCGATGCATCTTATTCTGTTCCTTTATTTTTACCATTACTTTGTCTATTTATCTTAGAATTGTCTTAAATACAGAGGAACAAATTAAGATATGTTCTCTTTCAAAATACATTTTTAAACAAAATCGTCATTTTGAAAATCAGCTATAAATTCCTTCATTAGCATAACATTGGTTCACATATTTTTCCGTTGTATAATTAAGAAAGAAGAGCAGCACATTTTGATCGAATGAAACTGAAGTTAGTAATTTATTGAATTGCTGCGAGAATAACAAAACTTATATTGTTGGAGTTATTATTTTGAAACTTTTATGTGTAATATAAATCTTTCCGCATTTATTATTGCTGTGATGCAAGTCAGATTTGATGAATGTCTGAAGTAAAATATTTTTTTTCCTTATATGGAAAATTTAAAGAAATTACAGCCGATAACATATGATTTTTTTTTATTATAGCCGTCGTTGAACAGCCGACCCAATCTTTTTGGGTTTACGACTACTAATGTTCAACTCCATAGCCTTGTAATTTTGAACCCAATCCAGAAGACAAGGAAACTCCTGGATCAAGTATAGGGAGAAATTTGCCTTCGTCGAGGACTTTTGATGGAACTAACTCGCATTTACGTTACATGGAGAGGAAGACCACGAGAACCACCCACGGCTAAACTGTCGGCAAGGGGACTCTAACCCATGATCCGTCTACCACTGATGATATTTCACGTCAGCACAGTGGTCGGTGCAAGCCGGATGCGGATTCGTATCGACCAGCCATCGCCGGGATTCGAACCCGTTTCAACTCATTGGAAGGTGAATGCTCTATCCCTTGAGCCATCACGGCTCAAACATATGATTTTGAAGCAAATGACGACTTCGTTTGTGGTAATAAAATTCTACTTGCATTCAAAAAATTGGCACCTATTTTCAAGTCTCGCCAGTCAAAAATGGGGAAACTGAAGTTCTAAAGTTTTTTTAAATTTGCTAAAATGGCCAACTCCGATGTTCTGTTAAGTGTCTTTTTCATTTTTGAATTTAAATTATTTAACTTATTTGCATTTAGAGCTTGGTTAAAGACACAAACGGAATGTGTTTATTCTCGTTTATTTTTAATTTAGTGAGTAAGAAGGGCTTTTTCTTGTAATTTTTAAGTTTATAGTATTTAGTAACGCAATCAGTAACACTATAGTTGATTGCTATAGTTACTTTTTATTGTTAATGAAATTCTAAGCATATTTTTACAAAAAAAATTTTTTTACATAGAAATATTGAATGGGTTAAGCCCAGTTAATTTATAACATAATGCAGAAATTTGAGACAACTGCCTGTTTTTTGGGTTTGAACGTGGGGTTTTTATTTTGTCAACTCACACATTTTTTACACTAAACGCATTTAATAAGTAAGCATAGTCGTTAAGCTTAGTGAGAATTGTCTCGGGTATTTGACGTACACAATGCCTTATTGTAATTATAACAATGAATAAAAACACCATTGCTTGCACTTAAAATAATAATTCAGAATTTATAAGTCTACATAAAGATGGATTGAGTCGTGATGGCAAAATGGTTGAGTCTCTGAGTTGCTAATGTGTAGAATCGGGATTCGACCCCAAGTGGCAACCTAATGACCATCAATTTTCAGACAGATGCATAGCATCTGGTATGAAAATAAAAGGTGACAGGTGTGCATTGATGTCACACAGACACATTTAAGCCTTTAGTTTTAAAATTGTAGAGTCTTTACTTTCTTAACCCTCTTTCCCAACAGCTTGCTGTTGCAGAAGTGTTTTACTTAAAATATGGGTTTGTAGGGGATCTACCACTACGAAATTACAATTACAATTCACTAGTATATAAGACGTGTTAACTCGATTCTATGGCGGGGGACCTTTTCATAGATGACGGTTGACATGGTCGATAGCTACCATCTCCCCACATTGGTGACCTTCGGACGTGATGTGAACACGCCTACGACCGCAGAAACTCCCACTTCGATGTGAACACGCCTACTTCGATGGATAATCCACATTAAAAACAGTTGACTTCCTATTTGTGACTGCGACATTATCCACCTCCTCGCGCTGTTGCTACTCAATCTCGTCTCGCTCACGCACAACGTCGGCTTGCATACACTCGACTGCTAACGGCAACACAGGAGCTACGACTACAGTGAAGTTAATACACCTCTCATTTTCAGAACTCAAAAAGTACGGTAATCTTAATACAGCTCTCCCGGCTTCTCACAAAACAGCAATGAATCAACTAGTGATATCCGTTCATCGAATTCTATCACAGATATAATTCTGGTGGGAGAGTACTGTAGGGAATCTACCATTACGAAATTACAATTACAATTCACTAGCATATAAGACGTGTTAACTCGATTCTATGATGGGGTACCTTTTCATAGATGACGGTTGACATGGTCGATAGCTACCATCTCCCCACGGGTCTTATTGATGAAAATAGATAAGATAATACAAATTATTTTGTCTAAGTAGACAGCCATTAATCGAGTTGTATGTTTGTTTAACATATCTAGAAAAGCCATAGATCTCAATATAATTGATCATTGAGTTAAAGCAAGTGTACCAGATAATATGTGAGCAGAGGATTATCATGCTATACGGAAGACAACAGTACGATCTTTAACAACCTTGTGTAGGGATATTTAACATAGTCAAACTAAATAAAGCAACAATGCCAGAATGAGAAATTTTTCAGGTTATTTAACTAAGGATATTTTATTATATTATAAACGTGTAAGAGAATCTGGTGATATTTTGAATTGATGGTGCTAAACTCGGTTGCATAGCCTGGATTCGAACTCATCGATCTGAATTAATTTACTCAAGATTTTAAAAAAAAAAATTTATTTGATTAAATTCATTTTTATCTAATTTCATGATACACGCTTAAATAACGTTTTTAAAATATTCATCAATGATTAAAAAACAGGAAATATTAATATTTCCTATTTATAGACTCCCATGAAAATACAATGGAGACGAAGAGCGATGTTTTTGACGAAATTTATTATCATCTACGCTGATACGAAACACATCTGCTCCAGTATATGTCATTCAGCAATATCCAATGTCGTTTCTATTGTTTGTTATTAATGCAATTTTTCCTTTCTGTCTGAATTTCCGATTCTTCTTTGCTTAACATTAAGAATCATCAATTTGCTTTCAAAGAAAATGCTCATCAATCAATCAATCTTGAGGGGCATTGCTCAGGAAATTGGGTTAGTGCCATTTCAGGGACATTTAAGAATAATCGATTGGAGGTCAAAATATCGATGGAAGTGTAGTTAATATAATGAGATTAAGAAAAACGATAATAGGTAATGAATGTTTCATAGAATGATTTTCTTTTCTTATTCTGTTAATAGACAGTATTATTCTTAATGTGAAATAGAAAGAACGTAAAAATAAACGCGAATAAGCCTTTCTCTTTCAGCAAAATATGAACACTTTGAAAGAAATGATAACATTATGAACTATATTTAAAAGGAAATTTAAATTTGAAAAAAAGATATTTATTTAAGTAAATTTAATTCAAAATTTTAAGACTGCTGTGGCACTCTAATTAGTACTAGTTAATCAAATTGTATATTTAGAGTACTTATATGATTAATCAAGTGAATACAATATTTGAGAGTTTATCCCCTTTTATGAAATCAGTTTTCTGAACTAAATCATCATACATCTTTGTTTAAATATTCAGTTACTCACGTTGTGTTCAAGCATCTAATTATTACCTTTTTTTCTGTTTCGACGACATATTATTCTTTTATTCACGTTATTATATGTAAGTAGTTCAAACTTAACAAAGTTAAAGGTTGAAACATAATTAGTAATAGCAGGATCTAATAATAAAAATTAGTTTTATTTCTGATGGCATAAAAGTGTGTGAGCAATTAATTAGTAAGGATTGTTGTATATGAGTTATAAAGGTATTGTTTTATAAACTTCTAGCTCGGTGATAGATTTCTGCATTTTTATTATTATTTATACAGTTACAAGTTTGCATATTAATAATAGTTATAAATAAATGTCCTACAAATTTTTTAAAGATGCATGCATTATACTCTTTTATGATACTTTTAGTGGATGAAATAGTAAAATGCAGCATGCATAAAAATAAAGAAAAATAGTATTTTATTTTTCATAAATGCAAAATTTATCTGAAAGAGGAAAGTTATGAATAATAGTGAACAAAAATTTACAATTTATGACAGATTTTAATCAATTATTAATTAGTACCTTCCCATAAGAACATAATAATGTAAAAACCAATTCAGCAGTTTTAATGATAATATAAAAAAAATATATATACATCGAATTTCTTTTATGGGACTGCGCAATGAATTTAAAGGATAACTACTTTTAATAAGCACAGTAAAATTGTGATAAAAAATACTTGTTTTAAATCATAATACAACAATTGTCTTAATTATTGCACAAATGCTGTTGCTATCTAAAGATACCAATAAAATTATTCGATTTTGAATAAGTAAAAACCAAATCATCAGTTTTGATGATAATATAATGAATCTAATAAATATAGAATTTATTTTATGTGTGAATGCAATGATTTTAAAAACAAAATAACTACTCTTTGTTGGGGCGGTATAATTGTGATAGAAAATACTTGTTTTAAATCATTGTACAACAATTGTCTTAAATATTGCACAAATGCTGTTTCGTTCCAAAAATACTGATTAAATTATTCGATTTTAATTACAGAGTGATACTTAAATTTAAAAACAAAATCACGTAGATCGAACCACTATATTTCCGTATCTGGTAAATAAGCGAAGCGGGAACGGGTGCAAAAATAAGTGCAAAATCTGCTCCTGAGCTCGACAAGCGACATCAAACAGGGATTTTAAACCGAAAGTTGCTCAATAATTGACGAGGAAAACAGAATGGTAAAATACAACTAGCATTCAACAAAAATTCATTTTTAAAAATTTATTTATCTTATAGGCTAAGAATGTAATTGGAAAATGAATTATCTAATAATAATGAAGAAAAATAGAAGAACAAATTTAGAACTTTATCACTCATATAGTGAACCTGGCATTTTTAACTTCATTAAACGGGAAAGAATAAAACGGGCAGGCACACATTATCAGAATTTATGAAGACCGTACTACAAAAAGAGTTTACAATGTCAGACGATTCGGCACTCGAAAAAGAGACAGACAGAATTTGAGATGGATATATGGCCTAGAAAAAAACCTTTTGATCTTAAAAACTAAAAACAGGAAAGCATTAACAGGAAAAATGTTAGGCTGGAAAAAACTTCCTGAGAAGGCCAAGACCCACCCCGGGCTGTCGATTCATTGATGATGATGAATAATGAAAAACGATATCTATTCATTCACCAGTGAAGCTAAGAGCATGCTCACATTGTGATCTGCTATTTTTATATAAAATCAATTTTATTCAATCAATAATTGTAGTTCAATTTGTTTAAAAAATTTGTAAATTTTTTTTTTATTTCATTCAAGTTATCAAGTAGTTTTTATTTCATTCAAGGAAATGAAAAGCTTTCAAAATATTGAAGAAAAAAAATTTCATATTCTATTTTCATTCAATATCTGCTGTATTTTCTTCTTTGAGTAAAAACTGATTTTATTTCAAAAACATTTTTTGTCTAATTTCTCCTGCCAAAAACCAGTTTTTTTTTTCATTGACGTGGATGTGAAATTATTTTAAGGGGATGGAACAAAATTTAAGGCATCTTCTGATATAACGAAGTAAATTTTCAGCATCAATGTTGGGCTATAATTGTCTAGTAATTGGCCTGAAGAAAAGTTGTGAAATCCAAGTGGACTTCACAAATCAATAAAAGTACAGGAGCTGCACAATAGCAATAAAAGCATATAAAACTTACTTGATCATTTTTTCCGGGATCCTCAGTTTCTGCTACTTCCGCAGTGGTCGTTTCCTCTTCTTTTTTCTCCTCAATTTCTCCAATTTCCTCCACTTTTTGGTCCGCTTTGTCATCTTTTTCTTCATCCTGCGCATCCTTCACCCCTTCTTCGACAACCGCAACTTCATCCGAAGCTGATTCTTTAGCCCCTTTTTCAGTGTCATCTTCTTCTTTTTCCTTTTCCTCGTTGGCCTCTTTCTCCTTTTCTGAAGATTCTTCAAGTTTTGATTCTTCTTCAACCAGTGTTTTCGGTTCATCTAAAACCTACATATGACAACAAAAGGAAGTCGTGAATAGTGGCCGAAAGGAAATAAGAAAAAAAGAAAGAAAAATACTTCTCACAAAGAAAGGCATCGATCACATTTTATTCAAACATTGTCTTATGATTAAAGTTTATATAACTAAATCGAAATAAATGGCGAATACCAGAATTATTATTTCATACTATTTCATTTTGACTTTAATAAGCCTTTAAAAATAATGCCATGTATTACTAAAACTTCACCAAATTAAATACAACTTGTTTTAGTAAACAGTTAAGCAAGTAAGACCATTAAAAATATACTATTAAAGGTTTTTTGATTAAAAGAAATATTAATTTTATTTTAATTCTAAATAAAAGTAATAGTACTTTTGATTAAGGATTACTGTGTTCTGTTTAATGTCTTTTAAGTTTTGATTACGAGTTTAATTTTCTATGGTTGTATAGCTGTGTAATTTAATTCAAAATGTTACAACAAAAGATGTGGTTTCAGCAGTCAATTCTGTTTTGGCTATTAACATCCATGCTCATCTTTAAAATGTCTCAGTGTATTTGTTCTGAGATTTATTTATTTACTCGTTTAATGGTATTGTATTAAAAGAAAATGCATGTTAAATAATATTATGTTTGGATATATTTACTCAACCTTTCGTCTAGCTCAGCCATCAGATATATTGGATTTTTAGTTTGGTTTAGTTCTGCCTCTGTTTAAGTAATATGTATGATTTTTTACAATTTACTTAACATATTATTCTGTTGCCTAAAAGCGAGCATCATTTTCAATGCCATTGCTGTCAACTCACAAATCAGATAGTATATTAAGAAATTTTCCATTTTTTGAGAAAGCTCATTTTCCACTGAAGAAAATCAGGAAACAACTATTTTTATTGGGTTGAATTGTAATTTATTCAATTAAAAAAATCTGATGAAACTGGGAAATTTTAGGACATAGATTAGTCAGAAATATTTTAAAACTGCTCCGGAAACAAATCTAGGCTGTGTGTTTAGCTTCAAAATTCAGCGTTAAACCGGTGCATTAAAAAGGTTAAAAAAAATCTATGCCTGTCTTGATTTAATTTTTTAATCCTTAAAATGTAATGTTTTTTTCGAAGAAAATTCGAGCAATATTAACTTAGCTCGTGATTGACCAATTTGATCAGCCCGCGTATGAATCAAGGGTGTTTGGTATTGCTCATCGTAAAACTGTTCTATCGTAAAGTGCTCGACATCATGCACAAGCTGTCGATATATCAAAGTGGTGGAACCATATCTTCTGCAGAGGATCAAAATTGTGTTGGCATGTCCTCGAATAATCCTCATGAATGTTTCCCTGACCATTGCCAATAGCCCATTGCGTAGCTTTAATGATACGTAAATAAAGTATCTGACAAATAAAATAAACTTTTCTTATAAAGTGTCAACAGATTTTTCATTTATTTTAAATTTATGAGTTGTATTTTTTATCTGACCCTTACGAAAAAATAAGGTGTTTTTGAGGTAGTAATGAGGCTTACAGATGTAAAAAAATACACCAGTTTTATTTTTTATCTGACCTTTACGAAAAAAATAAGGTGTTTTTGAGGCTGTTTTGAAGTTTACAGATGTAAAAAAATACACCTAAAGGTAGAAAATGAGGTTATGTTCTGCACCAGAAATAACCTCATCAATAAACCTCAATTTCAACCTTACTTGCTCTTCACAAATCAACCTCATATATAACTTAGAAATAATTTCAGATTGGGTGAAATTATTTACACCTCAAAAATGGGTATTTGATTTAAGTGTAGGAAGAAAGAAAAACAATCCGTACACTTCAAAAACAACCACCCTAAGCTGGTCAAATCAATCTTGTCACCTCAAAACAATCTCAAATAAACCTTAAAAATACCTTACATTTCTGTAAGGGAAGTCACTTTAACACGCAATATAAAACTTGCTCTAATAAAATGTTCCTATCAAACTCGGAATCTTTTGAATTGTAAAAAGTGCATTTACTTATATAAAGATTCTGATTCTTATTTTTATAACTTTTGTTAAAAATAATAGAATTTGCTGATAAAAACACGGTTTCATAGGTAAGTGTTTTTTTTTTTTTCAATTTTTTTTTTCGATAATACTTAAATATTATTTTTGTTGATTTGATTATTTGTATATATTGGATATATTTGTACATATTTGGATTTATTGTATATATTAAAAATATATACAATGAAAACAAATATATAAGTTTAAACAATATGAACTTCATAATTTTACATTTTATTTTTTCTGAATCTGCGAATAATGATCATTACGCTCTACCAGAAGCGTAGAGGAAAATACTCCTAGATAATTATTAAGATATTGTTAGTGAATGACTGAGTTCTTATATGAAGCATATCATTCATTATTCAAAATAGCTGAATGATTCAAGCAGATACGTCATCAAAGTCATGCTCGGAATCTCCCGATTCACAAAACTGGAGAGCGTAACACTCTCCCCAGATGGCTATGGGCTTATATGATTTGCCTTGTAAGTTGGAACACACCAATGGGAATTACTTAAAATAGTCCGTCCGTAAATGCATCCTATTATTCTAGAACTAATGTTAAATATAGAATAACAGACAGGTTAAAGCTTGATAAAATGTATAACTATCCATTTTCATATCACAAGGGTAACAGGAAATACATTTTATGATAATTTGGAATAGTATTTTAAGATTTATGATATTAAATATTTAACATACTTGATGATACATTATCATTGATCTGCTGCTAATCATGCCAGCTACTAATCATTGATCTTTAAAGGCTGCTAATGTATGTCGGGATTTAAAAAATATTATCAAGTGAGATGTGTAAAATACAAAACAATATTGGTATAAAATAAGGATGCATTTATTCAAAACAAAAGTAGAGACAAAATACGCATACTATTAGTAGAAAGTCATAAAATAAAGTAACGCAGAGCACTAAATGATAAAAATTATTCTTGATAAAAATTAAAGTATTCTTGACAGAAATGTACTTACTGGATGTTGAATGTGTAATCGGGGATTAAGACAAATAGGAAACTAAGAGTGATTTTACATATTTATTGATAACCAAATGTTTATAGATAGATGCTGTTCATCAGTATGAGAAATATAAGAAATATGTAAGTGGGGTAAGCTAAACAATCTAGTATTACACAAAAAAATTTCCTTATCATTGAAATCAAAAAACTTCCTTGCCACTTTTTAAATAATGCATACTTAAAAAACAGGATACCAAGATTAGATCATTTCAACGCGGATGACAAGATTACATAATTTCAATTATTTCGAACAATTTATGCAAGAACATTGATCTAAATAAATTAAAACCTGTAAACTAAATGATGATATACGTTACATAAATTTCCATCACAAATAATCATATATATTGTTTCCGTTTCTAAGTGACTATCGTCATTTCAAACAATTAATTTAGCTTCAATCAAAGCCTTAAATTCAAAACGGTTTACCCTATTTCCTATTCAAATGAGAAAACATTCGAAACTAATAATCATCTAGCCGTGTTTCATAATTAACAATGCAATCCTAATTAAATGTTATACATACAAAACTATTTTATGCTGGACTTTTGCTGCTTGAGGAACAAATTAAAAAACGATTTAAACAAATTAGTTCATTAGTAGTTAACAAATTTTATCAAATTATTAATTATATTACAAATTTTAACAAATGTGACTTTTTATTCTATATTTATAAAATAAAACTTTAAATTTTACCAATTCTGAAATATCTTTTACCAAACCTATTATTTTTTTTAACAGCTCTTCAATGAATATCGAAATAACCAAACCTTTGACCATACTATTACGCTTTTTTTAGTAAATAAAAGTGAAAATGTGGGAATACAGATAATTCCTTACCGTAGAGACTGCATCAATAGACTCAGCTTTATCTACTTCGTTCTTTTCAATTTCTGAATCTTCAGCATGCTTCTCTCCATCTTCCGTCCCCTCATCCTCATCCTCAGCATTGCTTTTAATCTCATCCGCCTTATCTTCACTTCCCTCTGCAGGTGCTTCTATGGTCTCCTTCTCTGCTGTTACTTCTGGAGCAGGCACATCATCCTTTGTCTCTTCCAGCTCTGAAGCATCCTTAGCATCCTCTATTACAGCAGAATCTCTTCCCGTTTTTTCATCAGACGCAATTGAGTCCGGACGTTTGTGTATCTCCACTGTTACAGTTCCTTCTTCTTTTTCTTCAATAGATTCTTTTTCTTTCGCATCTTCGCCTCCTTTCTCTAAATCCTCGTGAGATTGCCCATCTACGGCTTCTGCATCCGTTTTTATGGCATCAGTTTGGCCCGTGGATAAGTCCTCAGTAGTATTACTCTCTGCGTCTTTGTCTTCTCCTACTGCAGCGACCTCCTTCTCAGGTGTGGGGCCGGTTTCCGTTTTCGTTTCATCGGGTTTTGATTCTTCTAATAAAAAGAAATAAAAAAAATAGTATCACGGAATGTAACTTAAGTTTTAAAAATATATTTTAAAATTACAATTCCATTATATATTTCTAAATTGCTATAAGCTACATGACTTAAAGTTAAATTTAAATAACTTAAAAAATCAATTATCAGACAGGATATAATCTAAAAATATAAGCTGATAAATGTTTAATAATTAAGTATTCAATAGGAAAAAGAAAATGTTTAAAAATCTCAGTAGAAACTACATAAATTACAGGTTAAACGTTTCCCTTCTTTCAATGGAGTATTTACACAATTTTATATTTAATTTTTGGATATTATAATTGGCCCCATTTTGGTTTTATTGATATTTTAACAAATATACACCGAAGAGCCATTACAATATGACCACACGCCATCTATAACAATGGGCTCGCCCAGGTTTTCATGGTTTCTCACGTAGGAACAATGTTTTCATGGATCACATTAGGACCCATAATGCTCATAGAACAATCCCTGACGTCTGTAACCTACTTGAACATAGTTCCCCCATTCATGGCAACAGTTTTTCCTGCGGGGGAGGGTGTTTAAAAACAGGATAATGCCCCATGTCATAAGGGTCGAATCGTCGAGGAACATTCCAGTGACTTTCAAGTCCTGTCTTGGCCCCCTAATTCACCTGACCTTAATCCAATAGAGCATTTGTGAACCTACTTGGAAAGCCAAATTCGTGCTTCCACACTACTCCCTCGCAATGTGAGGGAATTGCAGGACCAGTTGGTGAGCACTTGGTACCAGATACCTCAGACTACCTATCAGCACCTTGTGGAATCAATGCCATGGCGGGTGCTAGCAGTTTTGAGGGCTAAAGGTGGTCCTACATTCTATTAGCAAGGTGATCATAATGTAATGGATTTTCGGTGTAATTATAGTATATATGGAATTTTAGAATAAATACTAGTTTGCTATTTATTTAACCTTTTTTAAAGTTAAAATTCATTGTAATATAAAAGATTTGCCGAAAGAAAGAAAAGACTAAATATTTCTTTAATATTGCAAGTTATTTAGTTATTAAATTTAAGCCACTAAAAATATTCTTAAAATCAAGTAGCATTAGTTGAGACTATTTAGTGTTTTGGAAATAAAATGTTAACCTTTTTTTTATTTAAATTTAAATAAAAAAGTTTATATGTTAAAATTTATATTATTAAATAAATTTAAGTATCTTAATTTATTTTTTAAATGCATTTATCATTAATAGAACTTACAAAAAATAACAAAATATAATTATCTAAAAGCTTAAAAATGTTAATTGTTTTCTTAATTTTCCGTGTGACAGTTACTTATAATTCATGCTCCATTATTTAAAGCTTCCTGAGCATGTGAAACAATTAATGGATTAAAAATTATTTTCTTTAATAGTGAAAATTTTTTGCTGGAAAAAAGTACTAAGTTCTAAAAGAAGATTTTTTAAGGTAAGTGACTAGTGCCAAAATATGATTTTGGGCAAAATTTTCGAAATTGAGTTTAGTATAAATTTAATATTCTTGTACTCTTAGCTTTCTTTTGTTTTTACACCAATTATTTACAAAACCAGAGCAGTTTTTGTCTCAGTCTTTAAATGCGTTTATCACAAAATTAGATTTTTTTACCATTTTACACCACCTTTAACACGATATCTCCCGTTGTATTTAAAATAATTAACTACAATTTTTTTTGAGTGTTCATAATTATAGCGCACATTTTTTGAACTACAGGCATAAGAAAGTAGAATTTTACTTTTTATGTACATTTCTTGCAAAAACAAGTCTGATTTTTTTTTTAAATTTTGCTTTTTTAACTACATTGATTCCTAACTCAGTAGTATATGTACTTGCTTTTAAGATCTCAAATCACAACGAGAAAAAAAAATCCTTAAGGAATTTTTCGCTTCAGACGATGGAAACTTTTTCACTAGCTTACCGTATATGCAAAAAATGTCTTATTTTTACCTAAAAATTATCATTTAAAAAATAATTATAATGTAAATAGAATGTTTTGTTTTTACACATAATAAAGCAAATAAATTCGTTTTTAAAATTTTATATTTATTTTTTAAAAATAAGCTGTCGAAACTAGTCGGATACCTTAATGCCCTTCTATTATGAAATAATCAAATAGGCTTTCGTATGCCTAATTTTTTATTTTTATTTTTTGGAAATATTACTTAACTTTACAAATATTTCTAAATTTTTTAATTTTAACTATTAGCAGATTATTTTGTTCTTAGACTGTAAGAATCATTCCATAGACTAAATTTTATTACGAATGAAACATACAAGGGGATAGTCAGTAGGGCATATATTAATAATGCTAAAACTGACCTTTTCGATGTACCTTTTCTAAGAAACTACTCATGATATCGCTTTGAAAGTTTTTGGAGATATTTGAGGTTATATGAGTCGCATACTGCAATAAAGTTTTAGCGTTAATAGGAATACTATTGAAGTTATGAAGCATTTTTGCTCGAAACTTTTTAAAAATAAACGCTTTTAGTTCATGAAATTTTTGACAAAAATTCCTACGAAAGATATTTATTAATAGTTATCACAGTGTGAACATGTATCCATAAATATTCTGTGAAAACTCGAAGCAATGTCTTGTTTAGATGCTGAGAAAAGATGCATCGACAAAGGTCAGTTTTAGCACAATTGGCATATGCCCAACCAATTCCCCTTAAATTAAATTTAAGCCTTTCCATTAGAAGTACTGACACTTGAATTAAATATTATATTTTTTTAATCATAAAGCTAGCTGTGTAGGTAATTTACATTTTTCAATTACTTTTATACAATAAGGAAAGGTCTAATGAAATAAAAAAATATAGAACCTGAATAGCTTTTACTTATTTAAAATTTTATTATGAAAAATTGCATACTTATTTAAATAATGGAAACGATAAAAATATATATTTTTTAATATTGGATAGAAACATCGCAATTAAAAAAGAAGAATTATGTAAGAAATAAATACTGCAGATCAATTTACCTTCTTTTGTATCAGTAATAGTTACTGTGCTACTTTTTTCTTGCTCTGTATCCTCTTTTTGTGAAGTTTCTTCTTTCTCATCCTTAGTCTTTTCACTCTTTCCGTCCTTCTTTTCCTCTAATTGTGTGCTTTCATTTTCATCGTCTTTCTTATTATCTAACTGAGATTCGTCAGTTCCATCATCTTTCTTTTCAACCGATTCCATATTTTCATCTTTCTTGTCCTCACTGGAAGCAGACGTTGCTGATTTCCGTCTTTCAGGTGGCTCATATGTTATTGCTTCGGGAATGGAAGATCTAGATACTGCAGAAGTTGGCTTGTTTTCATCATCTTTGGGAGTTTCGATTTCATTTCGACTCGTCGCGGATGATGTTTTGCTTGATGGTGCTGAAGTTTTGGTGGAAGATGGCGAGCGTTCACCGCTTGGAGAACCAGCTGTTGGGCTGGGTGCGCTGTCATCAACTATATTGGAACCGTCGGCAGTAGAGTCTTCGGTCATTTCTACTTCTGTTGTAGTTTCTTGGCCATCAATCTAGCAAAAGTAAACAGTATTTTATGTATATACATTTAGTTCTAAAGTATAATTTTGTCTATTATTTTTAAGTTCGAAAAAATGCAATATTATTTTTTTTTCTTTGTTTTGTTTTTAAAACGCCATCTAGCGAGTTATGTGCTAAAAAGAATAGTCACATCTTGTAGAAAAGCTGATGTGAAAGTGCATGCGAAAAAAGGTTATATTTCTGTAGCAAAACTGATTTAAAATAATATGAAATATAAGAAAATAAGTAACCAATTTGTTTATTCATTATTACTATTTATTATAATACGAAAACTAATTTCGGATAAAAAAGACTAATAGCTTATTTGTGTCATTGAAAATTAAAAAAAAAATAGTATGTAGAAAGTTCAGTATGCATCGACATAAAAAATATCGATTTATAAGAATTTAGAACTTGAAATAAATTCCTTAAATCGATTCAATGTACTAAATCTCGCCGGTAAGTAATTGTTTCTTCGGTAAATGTTTTATTACATGCCACCAATACTAATAAGATTTTTTCTTGAATTAATTTTATTTCAATATTTAGAAAAGATTTTTATCTTTACAAAAGTAGAAAAATGTTCAAAATATTCAAATACTTTTTTAAACTGAAGAAAGTTAAAGACAGAAAAAGCGATCAAAAACTTTAGATCAAAATGCAGAATGGTTACGTATAAGGGATGCTAATAATAATCTACTAATGTTATGAAATCATCAGACATGGAAACAATTTCTACTAGAATAAACAAATTTTTTTATTTATGCCGTTTTTGAGACCCTACATTAAAACTAATGTTGTTGCAGTCTTGAAAATACATACCTAATGGGGTTATTGATCATTCAGTATAAAATATATATTGTTGTTTTAAAAAATTTTCCCTCAAATGTCTGAAAATATTTGTAAAATAAGATATGAATTTGAAAAAAAACAAACTGCAAAATTATTAATTATTTAAGTATTACTTAACTAAACATTGGTTAAAATATTGCTGAACTGCGTAGATTATTACTTTTATTATTATACCAACTGGTTTCTTATTTAATTACTATTCAGTTTTTGCTGTATAAAATGTATGAGCTAAAACTTTTAAAATTATATACGAACTTTTCCCACCGTATGTAGGAAGGTAGTCCTTAATTTGTTTGTTTACAGTTATCTATAAATGCTATTACTTGGTTATTGATCTATAACGTGTTAATTAAGAACGATGTTCAATTGGTTCTAATAGAGTTCTGCCTTTCCATGAGTGAGAAAGAAAATCTGAGTTCATATCCTGTCATGCTGTTTCTTTTGATGGTGAACAAGATTGAGATAAATATTTATATTTTGGCAAAAAATGAAATAACATGTTCTCTGTTCTGTGAAAATCAATTTTCTTTTGGGCTTTTAAATTTACATAGTTAGACTGAAAATGTTAAGTTTATTTCACTTTATAATTCAAAAAGTTTTTGATAATATTTAAATTGAGTAATGAAAAGACATATCGAAATATTAAAAATAATTTTTGTTGCATTACTTCTATGCAAGACGTTTTTATTACTGAGAATTTTAATTATCGCAATTATTGCTACAAATATGACAAAAAACATTGTAAAATCATATATACAAAAAATACATATTAATGATATCATAATGAAAATCAGTTTCTTCCAATGCTTATTTATGATCTGTTTCTTATAAAATATTTCTTTTGTACGAAATTCTATTTCTTTTCTTTTGCTTGAATAGGAACTTGAGATTCCTTATATATTTTGTAATATATTTTGACTCTATTTTCAACAGTCAAAATATGCGTATAAAGTGGATCTTATGATCGCCCTTATGGATCAGCCTATGTGCATATTAAAAATCACTAAACTTTCTTTCAGAAAACCATTCTTCTTTTTTTAAGAAATTGAATTTAGTTTAAAGATCTTTTAACTTTGGCTCTGAATTTTAATACTGAAAAAATTCAACTTGTGACTATAACGCTTACTTTAGCAAGGAATGAAACAAAAAAAAGTAAATTGGTTAATACTTAGCATTAGTGTTTAATTAATTCTTAAGCGTAGTTAAAATTTCTACAGAGAAATCATGTTACACATTAAGTTTTTGTCGAGAATCTATGCAAGACGTCCCTTTAAATTTCCTTCTATTCATCTATTTTACTTCAGTAATGAAGCTGATAATCTAGAAACCGAAACTATTAGTTAATCAAACAAAAAAGCTGCCAAATGTGAAAATATACGCCTACCATTTCTACATGCAGCTTATCTCATTGCTTCATAGAAGTGAAATAAGTTTTATGCACTCTTTAGAAAAGTAATGTGAAAAAAATTAAATTTCCCTTTTTACCACGTTTTGAATAAATTTGTGCATGCGATTCGCTACAGATTCAATTTAATTCTTGAAATTAAAGTAATTTTTACAGCTTGAAAAATGAATATGAAACGAGGAATAGATTAGTTTTTTGTACTAATTTTTGTCTGTTTAACTGCTAGTTCGCAAGTTAAATAGGAAAAGTAAACGATTTTTAAGTTTTCTGAAGCTTGAAAAACTAGACGTAAAAACAATTCTTGACTTCTTAATAAAAAGGAAAATCTAGAAAAATGTTTCTCAGTTCCATGTTCGTCGCTGTTCACAACATTCAGGAAATAAAAAATCCAAAGAGAAATATAGCGTCACATATATTTTTCGAAAATTTATAGCTCAGCAAATGGCCTAAAAGCAGGACTTGGAGTTCAATATTTACATGAAAAAATAGGAATAAAGAGAGATCCTTTGCTTTGAAAAATCATCACGTAAAAATACTTTTCTTAGTTCTCTTTTTAAAGAACTTCGTGTTTGGAATTTTATTTTTAAGAAATCATGTGGTTTTGAATATTAAACTATCCGTTATTGATACCGAATTGAGTTCGGGGCTTCTTGTCTGCCCACTAATTTGGTTTCTTAACATTTTATGCAGTCGAAAACATTTTCGTGTAACTTTGTTGAAAACAAAAAAATAATACTAGAATACTTGAAAAAAAGAAATTTTTGGCATAACTGGATTTATCAGTATGATATTTATAATAAACACTCTACAAAATTTGAATATATGGAGACAATCAATTTTGACTTTCCTTTATGTCGGAGTTACTTTATATGAAGTTACGCAAGTTTGTGTTATTCATAAGTCATTTTATTTTGAAAACCTTTCGAAAAATATTATTTAAGCCAATTTTTCTTTTGGTATCACCACAATTTCTCTTTGAATGAAAACATGTGATACGACCCCTAGATTCTTTTTTCAGGTGATTGCTGACTATTTTCTAAATTTTTCTGAAATCCAGATTATTTCACATTAATAATCAAAAGTGTATATTGCATCATTATACCGGAGATGGCGCGAAGTCCCATATGCATTTCTTAATTTAAAGGAGTGCTTTCACAATTTGAGTAAATTTCTTTTCAAAAGATACAATCCCTATCAATAATACTTTTTTATCGTTTAAAACTTTTAACCATCTTTTTTTGGTGAAATGTTAGTCACCTTGTGTGGTTTATTTTAGAGATAAAATGTCTCTATTCTCACACTGCAATAATCCTTATATTTCCTTGTTATTTATCCAAAACTACTACTACTAACCAGTGTTTAATTTCTAATCTATTTCCGCATATACATATTACTGTGCATATTACTTTAAGGTATATACACTATCTACCAATAAGTATTTGGAAAGTATAAGTACCTATGCAAATGACTATATCTGCGGTCCTGAGATACGTCACGCCCTCCGCCGGTATATATCGTGCAGTGAACAACATCGGCATTAGTCCCATGCAAGATGCATACTGCACTATTTTGGATAACAATGTGCTTCCTGCGCTGCGGCAGTTTTACGGGGTGAACTCCTGTTACTTCCAGGACGACAATGCCAGCTGTTATGTTGCGAGGGTCACCAAGGCTTTGTATAGTGACAATGGGGTTAGTCGAATGAACTGGCCTGCCCAGAGCCCAGGCCTGAACCCTATCGAGAAACTCTGGGACGAGTTGGATCTCCGAATTAAGGGGTGTACTACCCATGCAAAATCGGTGAAGGAACTTACATGTCTTCTCCAAGCCGAGTGGAAGAAAATACCACTAACCGTCAAACAAGGACTTGTGGAAAGTATGCCCCGGAGGGTTCACGCTGTAATTGCCTCTCGTGGAAGCTCTACCAACTATTGATTATGAATAAAGTCTGTTTTTCTTGTCAATCACGCGTGTCCGAATACTTATTGGTAGATAGTGTATTAGCAGGAAAAAAATAAAAATTTCGTTATCAATAATTATTAACTTAGTTAATAAAATAAGGGGGACTTTGCGTCATTTAGCCAGATTCTGAAGCCACCAAAAAACAAAACATGAGTATAACTTCAAATTGAGTTGAAAAGTTTTATATAAAAACCGTATAAATTAGATATTCATGATACTAATTTTGCTTAATTTAATTACAAATACAGCAATTGGGCTTTTTCACTGTAGAAAGGAGCTCACCGTGTTATCTAACTTCCCGAATTTTACGTAAAATTTGTTGGTATTCCTGTTCCACGAATTAGTTTGTTGATATTTAATTTTTTACGATTTAAAAAGTTTTGAAGTAAATGATATAGAAAAATTAATGATATTCCGATGATGAAAAGTCGGGGAAATATAGAATATGCGATATTACTTTTCAACAGAGTTCTAATAATTTCCTTCATGTTGCAAAATATGTGTGTGTGCCCTCACGCTGTTGTGCTGAACCGCAATTTCTTTGCTGTTTGCTGTCCTCACATATCCACTTCAGTAATAACTATGACTCAAATCACATTCGGTTGAACTTTTTGCTGACAAAGTCCAAAAGTTCTGTGAACTTGGAATAATGAAGATACCAGAAAGGTGATAAAATGTAATTGAACTTCGAATCGAATATTTGTCAGATTAACGTTAATGTTGTGAACAGGAAGGAATAGAGTTTTATTTCACACTGAAAAAAATGAAAACTGCTTTATTCTTCAGCCCAGTATCTGGAATTGAAATAATCATTTCCAATTATCGATGTTGATTCTATCATCCCAAAATATTAAATCTGACCACTGTTCGTGAATTTTATATCGAATAAATTATTAATATATTTGCGGAAAAAATTGATCCGCCAAAAAAGACATGATTCCTAACACAATTTAAATGTTACAACCGAATCATTTTCACTCTTTGGCAGTCTTGCGTGAAGAGTCAGTCAACCATTGAACATAATAAAACACCATAGGTAGTTACGAAGACTTATTCTAGGCAATTTATAATTTATAAGATATGCTAACACATATTTAGTAACACTGATATGTTATATATATGAGCATTTTTCTTATTTATTCTATTGACTATCCTTAGGTTGACATATTCATCCGTTGAAGTATTTATTATGGAATTTCTTCCAGAAATTTCCGTGCAAACATATAAAATGGAATTGATTGTCACTGTATAAGTAAATGTGTCTAACATTTGATATTAATTTTCATGCATAATAACTGTAATATATATATATAAACGATTTTTAAG
>NC_092210.1:39620130-39646700 GCF_043381705.1 Parasteatoda tepidariorum | reverse complement strand
AAAGCAGTTTATAGTTATTCTTTCTTAAAGTAAAATTACCTTTCGTTTTCGACGCAGTATGAAGCACGGAATTTTTGCTTACATTATATTCGACTGCGCAACATTTTTTTCCTAAAATTTGCCAGCATATTTTTGTTTTTAATTATTTGCAATTTTCTTCATTATACTACGCCAATTTCTAAGAATAAGGTATTGAAAAATTGAAATGTTGAATCGACAAATTTTCTTATGTCTCTTGAATAATTATTCTTACTTCCGGTGATGAAAAGAAAATTAAAATATTAAATTAAATAATTTATTTAGATAGAAAAACACTATTTTCGGATTTGCAAAGAATGATTATGGCATTTTTAGTGCCGAAAAATACCTTTGAATTAAAGCATTTTAATGTATCAGTTAACTCCATAATGGTATAAATAAATTATGGATAAATTACAAGATTAATGTTGAATCCATAGTTGAAGAGAATACTAAAGAAGAAGATACTAAAATCAATACTTCAGTGCCTCGAAATAAGCCTACGCTTAATCACTAGAATATACAATCGTAGCGTAAGTCCCTAATTAATTAGTTAAAATTTCAGAGATGCAAAGCAGTTTATAGTCTAATACTACATCAGGTGAAAAAATTATTTTTCAGTCGCTGCTTTTTGAAAACGAACAAGAAAATGGCAATGATTCTTGCTCAAACATAAGAAATGCTTTTTTACGGTAGTAAACCCAACTACTCGATGGTTTGTCAGCTTATCGCTTGCCTTATGTTTTATTTTTAGTTGATGTTATGAAAATCACTGTAATCTTCGGCACTGTTAGAAATTTTTCGGAATAAATAGTTAAATAACAATTAATTTAATTGTTATTTCACCACATTTAAGCAAAACAGTCAAATAACCATAAATAAGATGGTATTCAAACTGTTAACTGTGAGAAAAATCGTAAATTAACTGCTTTCCCCAATACGGCTAAACAACTAGAATTTTATTGCGTATAACTTTATCGTTGTATATTTTCAGTTTGAGACAATTTTTTATTTCTTTAGGACTTTTTAAACATATCAATAACAACTATCGTAGTACTTGAAAATGAGATTACTGCACAAGAAAATGGTTTCATTTGCCTCAACAGTTGAATGTTCTAAGTGACACTTTGGTGAATTTAGTCAGATTAATAGTTCGGGAGTTGGCTTTGAAAGTAAAAATTATGTTATGCCCTAAGTTCGCAATCGTTCAATTGGGTATCCATTTACAACCTTAACTCTTATTTAAACTGCTCTTGACAAAAGGTTTGTACTCTAAGAATTTTTATTTCCTACTAAACGACAGGTTGCACTTGGAGAAAATGTACTAGGAGCATTCTTCTATTCCTAGAGCATTCAAAGATTTTCAAGTTTTTTCTTCATTTAGAGCTGTTTGTGAAATATAATAACTTTCCATATAAATCAATGTTGCACAATTGAAAAAAACAAAATTGAGATATTTCCATGAGTTTTTTTCTTACAAATGACTCTTGAAATCTGCTTCCACTTAGTTATTCAAATATCATTTAGTAATTTGAACAATTAACGATAATATCTCATCTCAAATATACCAATTATTACACATTTAGACATTTTAGTTCGAGCTATTAATTCTTAACACTCCAAGAGTGATATGAAATGATTTTTTCGAAAATGATTTGACTCCGATATGAAATGATTTGATCCAAAAGATTAAAAAAAGTTATTAAACATTTCCTTGCAATATATATAGATATATATACCGTCATTCGGGGCTACTTCGTGCAGCGGGGGCTACTTTGTGCAAATTCGAATTTGGCATTTTTCAAGTGCTGCTATTCAGTATTATGTTTATTTCACGTTAAAAATGTGTGGAATTTGAAGATAGAAGTCTCTTCTATTACTACAAACATTTTTTCGAATTTTAAAACAATCTCAGAGTGTGTTTCGTTCATCCAGTGTCAACAACTTTCCGAGGACGTCGGATGTCGAAAAGTGTGCGTGGAATCTTTAGCTGTGAAATGCAAAGACGTTGATAAAACAATTGTCGTAAGTGCAAAATTTTTTATTTATATATTAATAAACAATAATATCATGTTAGAGTTAAAATAATTTGAAAATTAATAACAAATAAACGGAAAATGAAAAAAAATGCACTTTGGGGCTACTTTGTGCAAAGTTTCATTCGTTTTTTTTTTCGACAGAAAAATGGTCAGACGTTATAAAAAAATACCTGGAACGAGAAACTACCGTGATTACACTTTAGAAAAGCTGCAACAATGTTTGCAAGCAGTTGCTGGTGGTATGTCGATTGCAGAAGCTTCTCGGAAGTACAAAATCCACAGAAATACTATCTCTAATAAAATTCACAAGAAACACGTGAAACGTGCTGGTAAACTATTATTTTTCTTCTACAAAGATTTTTCTAATGAATTAATCAAACGATTTAACACATAAAAATATATTTTATAGGACATCAGGTGATTTTGACAGAAACTGAAGAGCAAGTTCTGTCATGTTCATTCAAGCATGTTATGTTCAAATTTATCAATATTATAAATGTTAATGAATATGTAATAATTATTATTTTTGAAATTTCATCCATTTCAATGTTCAAAAATGTATATGGTTTCCTTTTGTTTAAACTCAAATGTTTTGAAATAAGCATTCTTTTTAAGAAAAAATTCTTTAAAAAAAATGGTTTTTTAACGCTGAAAATTATTTTCAAACTAATATCTTTACATATCTTGATGTTTTTGTCTTTAAAAATGTCAACAATTAACTTTTTTAACAATTTTATATCAATATTTTACTAAAAACATGATTATTAAACTGAATTCCTATCGCTGCACAAAGTAGCCCCATTTGGGGGCTACTTTGTGCAAGGTATGTTTTGACTTATTATTCGTAAATATTACATGCAAATAATTCCAATATTGATCAAATTCACTCGTCTGAGTCCAGTTATGAATATAATATCGATAAATTTTACTAAAGTTTGAATTAACATAGTTTTTTTACATGTCAAAGTTCAAAAACTGCGAGATCTTGCACTTATTAGCACCGAATGACGTTATTTCATTTTTAAGGAAATGAAATTTTCTTGACTATTACAACTTATCATTTATAACACGTATTAAAAAAAATTTCTGAAATTGAAATACCTTTTTCAATTGAAATACCTTTTACTGCCACATATAGTTTTCTTTTTTCAAAAAAAAAGTTAGAGATAAAATATTTCTTCTAAAAATTTGATATACTTCGACAAGCTGGGGCAGAATTAGTTCCAATTCATGTGATAAAAGTTAACACAGTTATATAAGGTTGAGCAAAGTGTTTCTCTTAGTACCTACCATTATTTATTATCGGATTTTAAGAAAACCTTTAAGACTCTGGGTACTTAAATATACAGTATTAATAAACTTAAAAAATATTTTTAATAAAAAAAGTTATAATATTACTGACAAAAAAATTATTGTGATTAACTTAAATTTAACATAATGTAATCAAGAAAATAAAAATTAAAAAAAGTGTTTGGAAATCTTTTTTCATGAAATAAAATTTTGATTTTTTTCATTTAAAAAATGGCTTTTTGCCTGTTGTAGATTTCATTTGTTTACGGGAGTTATAGGGAAGTAAATTTTGTATCGTGGGTCCTAATATCAAAAAATTTATTCTTTCACATTTGAGAACGTACTGTCTTCTTTGCTTTTAAAAATAGAAATAAATATTATTGGCAAAATATGTGATAAAATAAATTTAAAAAGAAAAGAATTTACTTCTTAAAAAAACTGAAGACATGCATGGAAATTTAGTAACATAGTCTGCTTTGTAAACTACATGTTGTTTACAAAATTAAC
Source organism: Parasteatoda tepidariorum (assembly GCF_043381705.1). Classification (NCBI taxonomy): domain Eukaryota; kingdom Metazoa; phylum Arthropoda; class Arachnida; order Araneae; family Theridiidae; genus Parasteatoda; species Parasteatoda tepidariorum. The sequence continues at coordinate 39,642,846 of NC_092210.1, read as the reverse complement.
AATTAAACAAGCCCATCTATTCTTTCAAAAAGCGAAGGAATGAAGTACATAATCATTTGTATTGAAACTGGAGCCCTGGAGTTAAACTAACTGCAACAGCGGCTATTTTACTTAATTAAAAATGGGGGGAAACGAGAATTTAATTAAATTAACTTCCCAGGAATTAACACAAAGTGTATGGATTTATGTGTCAAGGATCTTAAAATGTAATACAATACCCTGTATAATTTGCAATACTAGTTTTGTTCGAATTATAGAACAAGTTATTTATTATTATAATAAATTTAATACAATATATTTTGTTGTTTCTATAATATATTTTGTAGTTTCTATAATATATTTTGCTGTTCAGATATTGAATAAATTATTCAAATTTGGAAATGTATCAAATTGAGAATATCTTTGAGTCAAAATTAATAATTATTTGTGAAAAGAAATGTTTTTCTTTTTCACTGTAACACACATGCGTAAAAAAACTCCCAACAACTTTAAACAGTGATTTTCGAAATCATTCGAATACGCGAAAGGTCTTCTTCAACATTTATCTGATTTATCTACTAATTTAATCGCACTTTAATAACTGCTGCAGTACGTTGAAGATAAGATTCCGTTAAAGGAGGCAGCAAAAAATCGCGATGAGCAAATTCGAGACCGCAAAGAAACTTTAACTCACTCTAGGTGATAGCACTTAACCCTCCAAAATTCAAGGTTGGGTTTACAGATAAATATATACCAGCTAATGGTATTTAACTTGTAAAAAACAGCAGTGTAGATACTTTAGAAACATGAAAAAAAACCTAAGTGCAAACAAATCTATCAGGTTTTCAAAAATAAGCAAATATTTGAAAAACTATGTCTAAAAATTGGACACTATGTCTAAAAATTAGATACTGCGTCTGAAAAATTTTACTATCTCCAAAAATTGGGACCACACTCGTCAGTAGATGGAGCTGCAAACTTGTAAGAGTATAAAAAAATATTTCCTACTGCACGTCTTAACATTTCAATTGAAATATTTGCAAAAATATTTTTTAATTTTGACCTTAGAAGTGCTGCACCATATTATCACAAATGGTAGTTCAAATAAAAAAAAATTTCTTCAAATTTTTTTACAAGTGAGCAGAGTATTTATTTTGAAAGAAACGTCTGTGGCTAGTTTTGAAACGTGGAGATTTAAATATCTATTATTTTTTTTTTCAGTACAGCACATCAAACATTTTTACTCTCTTCCATGAATCACTGATTGATTTTTTAATATTGGTGGTCATTTTGGAGCATCTAGTGCGTTAGAAACATACGAACTGTAAAAGTTTTATTAAAGCTCGCTTAATATGTATCAATAGTAAGGTAATATAATATAATAGTAACGGTAAATTACAAATTTTGAATTTCATTTGTAAGACAACGTTCATAATGGTGCTTACTGTTAAATTGAACAAAGCAAAAAAGCATTATTATAATATTTAATTATTTTGAAAATTTTCCTTTTCTCTATTAACGCAAGATTATCAATATAAGATAACTTTGCATTTATAAGAATAACTTTCTTAAAAATTTGTCAAAATATGGTTCGATGAAAATGAAGTAAAAGCTTACAAGTAGAGATGAATTAAAAACAAGCATAAAACATCACGTTACCTCAATAAATCGAGAATTGAAGAAAGTGACGCATTAATTAAACAAATAATTAAGTAAAGTTTTGTGTCTTCATGTTCGGTTTTTCATGCGCACCATTTAATCAACAGGTAATTAAAATTCGAACTAGTTCTTTCTTTATTATTGATGTATTTTTTCTCATTATCTATATAATAAATATATCAAGTTAAACCGTCATCAATAAACCTGAACGGTCTCTATGTTAGTCTAATTATTGTGCATTAAATTATAACCAACCCTGACCAATTCAAATTGCAAAGCAACAAATGATAACTTTTAAGAAAGATGAAATTTTGTGACATCAATACTTTTGATATTCTTCGAGCTTTTTTTTATTTATTAATGTTACAAAATCCTTATTATACTTATTTATCAAGTGGGGTGTTGTCTTTTACAAATATCAAAACAATAATATTTAGCTAAGAGAGCCGTTAAACCTATTTATTAAACTTTTCAAGAAATAAATTAAAATAAAATCGTGAGATAAATTACTTATAAAACATTTCTTGAATCAAAATTTACTTGTAATTATTACGTATTGAATGATTAAAAGTAATTTTAATCATTCAATCTAACTTACCTCTTCTTCTCCTCCATCTCCAGATGCAACACGTATCATTCTCTGTTCATCCATACCAACGCCAACATCACAGGTAACAGGTGATATTCTTGAAGCAGATATGCGACAACTTTCATTTTCCTTCGTACATGGCGAAGTTCTTCCAGATTTGGCTTTCTGTTCTTCTACAGGCTCACCAGAATTCAATTGCTCAGGCGTAAGTATTTGTGAAGTCATCATCAATGTCATGTCACATGTTTCAGATTCAGTAACCTTCGTCACTGTTTCCGATCCAGACGCTTTGATTTTAGACACGTCATCTTTTTCTATCTGATCTTCTTTTACAACAACAGCTTCAGAAGAAGATTCTTTATTCGCTGGAGACGCATCAGCGCTTTCTTTAGTATCTACATTCTCCTTTTGCAGAACTTTAGATTCATCTTTCTCAGACTTCAAGCATTCTTCTTCTTGCAAGATTTTACCTGATTCTGAGTCCTTTTGAATCTCATGTTTGCTTACAGAAGATTCATCTACATCTTTTTCAGTTAGTTCGGTAATACTTTCTTTTGTTTCACTAGCTTTCATACTCTCTGCCGATTTGGATGGTTCCTTATCGCTAACTTCTTTCTGATCAAGCATTTTATGCAACTTTGCACTATCTGTTAGGTTTTCCCGTGCACTAACATCTTTATTTGAAGTATCAACTGACATTAAAGGCTCTAAACTAACATCTTTAGCTTCTTTAACAGCATTCACAATAGGAATTTTACTAGCGGAAGAACTTTCTTTCGTATTAATGTCTCTTTCTTCTTGTTTCTCCGTTTTTGACAATTTTTCTTCTGGCAAGGAGTCTTTACTACAAGGAATTTCAACCTTTGTGTTTAAATCAGTGTCTTTTAGCTTTTCATTTGAGGAATTTGTATCGGCCTTTGAAATACTTTCTACAGTAATAATTCCAGGAACACCATTGCAAACATTTGCATCTTTGGAAACTGTATCAACACTAGAGTCTGTTTCGCAATCGTGATTCGATTTGTCACTTTTGGAAGTTTTTGGTTCACTAGTTGTTTCCTGTTTTAATGTTTCAGTTATTAATCCTTCTTTTAGAAGCTCGCTTTTGGTTCCTGAACCTTCGTCTAAAACTGGTGAGTGGTCAATGTCGCCATTTGGAATAGGTTTAGTGTCACTCACAGTTTTCGTTTCAGTTTTAGTGCTAATATTTTCGCTAATTTTGTTAAGCGCTTGCTCTACAACAGCATCTACATTGCTCGAGCTACTACTAAATTTGTTACCATTAACAACGAGTCCATCTGTTCCACCAACCGTCAAGGCTGCTTCGGTTACTACGGCTGTTGTCACTACAGATGCTACTATTTCTGGAGACAGATCGGTTTTTTTGTCTTCTTCAGATGGAGTAACTACCTGTTTGTTTTCGTAAGGCATACTTTTTTGGATGTCTACTGATATGATTGGATGGGGTAGAGTATCTTCTGTTGAAGCTACGGAATCTATCGTGTTTGGTGCTACTGAAGTTGATCCCTGTTCGGTTCTAGAGGGTTCTGTTTTTGACGTTTCCTGATATGTAGTGCTAGAAAGTTCAGTTTTATTTTCGGAGGTTTGGTTTGATGAAGATCCATTAGTTTTGGAAGTCCCATGGGATGGGGTATCTCCATTCGAAATTTCTTTCTTTTCACTGTGCACAGGTGATTTCTTAGGAGAAGTCACCTGAGGTTTATTCTCCATGCCTCTGAAAAAGATTTTAAAAAATTTAGATTTTTGGAAACATTAAAAATCTTATAATTGGATTAGTTTAGAACCAAACCTTTTTAACTGCAACTCTGAAACAAAATAAAATGAATAATATATATCACCCGTTGAATTTCCACTCAGCTCTTATTTGAGCATTGTATTCCACAAAAATAAACAATGTTAAGAAGAATTTCCGGACTTAAAATGTTCAATTTAACGTGTTTCAATCCTGACAGATAATTAATTTGGATAACACAAAAAAGGTATTTCCCCTGAAATCTAAAATCCTACCTGATTGGACTTCGCTATTTATTCTGATATCAATTTCTTTTCAGAAATAAAAACATTTGCTATGCATGAAACTCTCATTAGACCAGTATCCTATTGTATGCTTCAGAAATCTAGTCTCTAACTAGAAATCGAAAGAAAGGTCTCAAGAATTATTGACAGCGTCAAAGAAATCGACCTTTTACGAAGACATTATAGCTCAGAAATGTATTTTAAAGAGCTCGATGATAAAAGTTACTTAAAAGCGACTTAAAAGCGGCTAAAAGTCGTGCGGGCTGTTAACTTAAAAGAATGAAGCGGTTCGCTCATATTGCCATAATGGATGAAAAAATGTAGTAATTTTTTTTTGACTCAAAGCCCTTCTCTAGTCAGAAGAGAGGAAGATCAAAACAACGATTCTGTGTAATCAGAGTTTTGAGTGATAAGTATAAAAGTCTGTCAGTCAATGTCAAATAATAGGTTTTCGTGGAGGAGATGGTTTTGGCCTATCCTGGGCTGCCGTAACAAAAATGATATGTTAGTCATGATGATAATGATGATATGATGATGATAAACAGTATAATATTCCCGATAGCTTGTAATCTCACTTGGTGGGTGGTGCACGTTAAATCTGCAAAATCCCAAAGTCCTCCAAGTGCAAGAAAAAAACAAATCAATACCTCTGGGGGTACTAAATTGGAGATTGACCGTTTTCTGGATCTGGTCAAAATTACGAATTGTGGATTAGTGAATGGATGCATGAATAAAGGTATGAATGAGTCCACCCTTTAAAACGGGCTGTTACGTGTGTGCGTATGTGGCTGCAGTCGTATCCTTAGCAACCTCTGAAAAACAATAAACGTACCATCTGCCTTAAATCTGCTTGTTTTCACTAAGTGGCATTAGGAACAACAGCAACACGTTTTATTAGTCTATTTTCTCTTTTATCATCATTGCTTTCACAGCACTAATTCATGAGAAGAAATATTTAATATTTATTTATAAATGTTAAGAACGTAATTGAGATATTGACAATAATATTATTATAATCATCTTGGTAATCTAATAAAACATACAACATATTTGACGCTTTTTTGAAAATTGCCTTATCGAATTGGCACTTAGTGCATAGTTTGAAACTTTTTTAGTTTTACAGAAAATTGTAAGAGTCGAGATTTAGTACAAGCATAAATATAAATTCTCGAAACTGTTTATTTATTCCACTTATATTTTTATAATCATTTATGTGTGCGAATATTGATAATATATATATATATATATATATNTATATATATATATATAAATGTAGTAATTGTATTATCAGTAAAATGTATTATCAGCGTTTAAATGAGCAGGGCATAAAATGAAACACTTACTGCTTGAACCGTAAAGTTTCAGTTGTTGTTAAGTAGTTTTAGTGGTTTTTATATCCTTTTTTTCTGCTGAATAGAGCGTCAACTATAAGGTCTAGCTAAAGGTATGGAAGTATCATGATGTTCCTGATTAACTTGTTTTTTTGATAGATAATAAAAGTGTGAATAAAAATGTTAATAATAAATAATAAAATTGTGATAGAAAATATACCTAAACAAAATATAACTATTTTAAAACGAACAAACTAGTGCGAAATGCAAAATCATTTACGAAAGTCAATGTGAACTTTTATAGTCCAAGTTTTTATCGTTTTTTCCCACAAATTACATGCGTAACTTACATTGTCATAAATATGTAATTTCCTAAGAACTGATAAGTTACTAGAAAAAAACGGGGGGGGGGAGGAAACTAAGTAAATTTGTTTAAATTTATCTACTCTGAAAAAAAAAATTTTTGGCTTATAGCTGCCATCAATTTTGGCGATGAGATAAACTAAATACATTTTTAAGTACAGAACTGTAGTTATCGTGCAAAAGATAATATAAAATTGACAAAATAACAGTTGTTTGAATATATATGTGCAAATATATATCACTAAAAATGCATTTTTTAAACGAATTGTGTATGCAATGGAGCTATAAATTAATCCTAATGAGCATGAACATATGTGTTGTGAATAAATAAAGAGGCAAAAAATGACTAAATAAATAAATAAAAACATAACAGTGAAAAAATTAATAAAAAAATTTGACAGCATGCAAAAAATTTTTTTTTTCCTTAGCACTCAAACTTTTTTGCTGTGTATTTAAGAAAGTCGTCCTAGCGTCACTTCACCACTCTGATTTTGTTAAAAAAAGATTTCAAGAAAGTATCTTTTTGTAAAAAAAAAATTTTTTTTAAATAACTCTTTCAATAATGGATTTTATAAAATATTTTTCATAAAATATTTTTTTTAAATAAGTAATTGAAAACCTAAGAAACGGGAACTTAAATGCCTTTAAAACGTGTTGAAGAACTATCAATTTTGTTTCATCCTTTTAACGAAATTTTCGCTGTAATATATCCCTCAAAGTGATTCACAGTGCATCATGGGATCGATCTTAGCTCTCGGGCTTCGCCAAAGCTTCAGCAGACGCTTACTAGACACCGTTGGAAAGCACAATTTATGGGATTTTCCTAGAAGGTCAACTTAGAAATACGGGGGTCGTGTACAAATGTACAATACGTTTTTCCTTCTCATGTTTTCACATTAGGTATGCGTTAAAAACTTGCAAATATAAATTGAATAAAGAATGTTATAAACAAAGTATTGAATGTCTAAATATTTCATATCTCAACAACGAAATTAAAATGAAAAAGATTTTGTATTGTATGCTTTTTAATCATGATTTTCCTAACACGGCATACATAAAAATAAGAGTATCATTCCTTTTATTATTTTTAAATGCCATTAGTTAATGATAAAATTCTTCTTTCCATCGAAAAATACCAATATATCTGCACCTGCCAACCCATATGTATATGTACCCATATATTTATATATATATATATGTATATATAAATATATGTATATATAGAAGTGAAATAAATAAAATTAGTTTAATAATTTAATTTAAAGTAATTATGTTGAAAAAAAAGTTGTTGTTTTTCTTCCTACTATGTATATATATGACAAACGAAACAATCTGTGTGTAAGAAAACCAACAAAGGCCTATAGATGTTGCTCTCTCCGTAATTAAACTGTTAGAACTATATTTGATGTGAAGGAAGAAAGAGTTAGTTAAGAAATGTAAAAGTGTGGTTTAAAAATGAGTTTATGTGACTCGTTTGGCTGCTGTTTTTAAATATTGAAGAATAATATATCAGGTTTTTTCATTGTCATAGTTAATGGTTATCCTACATACATATGTACTTTATATCATCATATTATTGCAGACGCATCCTAGTCAGACTGCTTTCATGTCCAGTGTAGATTTGCATACACATTGTTCCTATCAACTTATGATGCCAGAAGCTATAGCAATTGTATGTGCACCCAAGTATGATAGGTAAGACTATTTATTCTATTTGAATACCACACATTTAAATTCCATACAATCTGTAGAACAATAAAATCAGAGTAAAATTTTTTTTTTAAATTTGTAAATTCCAAATGTATTTTAAGGTGACAAATTTGTCGCTTGTGCATATAATTTTAATGACATTTGGCAATAATTGTCGCCATACTAGTGTGAACACAAGTAACTGGCATTATAGTGGTATGATAGTAATTGATGGAGTTTTAATAGGCACCAAATTTACAGACATAGGTATAATGCATCATGCTAGTATATTTGATACCTATTAAAATAGCATCAGGGTAGGAAATTTTTAATATTTATACCTTGAAAAGGGTTTTTCTTACAATTCCTCTAAAGGAATATGTACCAGTGAAAATCATATGATTGTGGTAAATTTTGACTATCATAAAATGGCCTCGAGCAACAGGGCTAGAGAATAGCAGGGCTGGTTCACTCCTTTAAAGAAACTCTCACCGCGACAAACCTCCGATTTTCCTCTGTGGCGTCACGTTGGCGCGAAGCTTGAACTTTTACTTCAAGAACCGAGCGTTCGGTCTAACTGACTGTTAACTAAAATTGGAGCATTCCTTTTTGTGACAGATTCCTAGACATTCGTTGTTTTCTATAATGATTTTCCTCAGTTTTTTTAAAGTTAATTATAAACATTTAAAATTATTAATGAAATGCTNATATATATATAGATATATATATAGATATATATATATATATATAGATATATATATCACTTTCATTGTTTTAAGTTTTACAGACCAAAACATTACAACTGTACCAGAAATTTTTATAGTAAGAAAATCGAATATTAAAGGAAATTTTAAAAGAAATCTTAAATAATTCTCCATTTCGAATATTACCCGTACTTACATAATTTACAAAAAATTCAACGAATATTTCTTATTTTCTTAATGTGAAATTATTTTTCATGAGTTTGTCAGGCTTTGCAATGTTGATATAAATTGATGTATTATTAATGTTATTTTTATTTAAAAATGATCCATAGAAACTAAATATAGAACATACAGAATTTTAATTAAAAACATAAATTAAACAAAAACTTAAACAAAGAAAGTTTTCCCAATAAAAATTGAAAAAAAAGCGAATTTAAGCATGGATTTTGAAATAAAATAAAATAAAATGAAATAAATCTCTTTACTTTAGATTAAATAGCCGTTAAAAAAATTCTTTTTTCATAGAATAAAAGTATAGACGATTTTTTATCTTCCGTAATGATACTTAGGAAACTTTATACCACATAGATTTAGTACATTTAAGAATGTCTTCAATAATCAAACATTTTAACAAAAGTGAAATTTTCAATGAATATAATTTGAATAACCTAAAAAAGTATGGAGCAATCAGCTTAAGAAACTCAATATGAAAGTAGACTTTTAAGTCAAGTTAAAAAATTAAAAGTGTTTTTATAAATCATTACGAAACATATGTGTCCTAAAATTTGCTCAAATTTCTCCGAACTGAAGCTAATTTGTAAATCAAATTTAACTATTTTAGTTTGTAGTTAAAGGTATTTAAACAAGCAATATAATTTAATATATAAAAGTATTTACACGTTATTTCTATTTTTATTAAAAAAAAATATTTTAATATTTTTTCAATTAAATGAATACTTAAGTAACAATTTATTACATAAATAATATTTTAAAAATAAAAAAGCATAAAAAACTTTACCAGCAGTTTCGTTTACAATAACAAACTTAAGAAGGAAAAGTTTTTACAAAAGGTTCTATTCTTTGCATATTCTTAAGATGTGGTGCTCATTATATTTGCTTCACTTTATTAAAGCAAAGTCATTTTTTATTAAAATAAAGCAGCCACTATATTCTTCAGATATTTTCAACAATAAAATACATGTAAAACACATCTATGAAATTCCTTTCTTATAAAATCTAAAATATAATATTTATTTTCAAGAAAAATGAAATGCTGCTTTATATCCTACTACGAGCTCTGAAATTGTATTTCTTCTGCCTTAAGGGAAATTACCAATATTTTTCAAGAACTAACTAAATTTTACTCACTTCCCTAGGGATTAGCTGCACAAGTATGAGAAAAAAGCAATTTATTTTATTTTGTTACGAATTTAACCTTTATATTTCATATAAACTTTACATTTTTAAACTTGAGTAATTACTTAATTTTAATAAAAGGTAGTATTTTAAAGAAATTATTGTTTTTATCTATTTATATGTAAATATGAAAACTTCTTACTTTTTTTAATATTGTTTTTCTTCATTATTTTACGCATGAAACCGGTGAGTTATCAATTTAAAAAGAAGCAAACAAAAATGTAAATTTAATATTTATCGTGAAAGGATTAAACTAATGTGGATTAGATTATATCTTAAGATAACCACAACTTTTAAATAAATGGAAAAGTGCGTAGAAGATAATGTGGTACATTTGACGCATTTATCATTTGCATTGACTACTCCCTTAACATTGCTCCCCCCCCAAAAAAAAAGATGTATTCGGTACCATTCGGATTTAATATGTCTTCGGCTATGCTTTGTTATAAATATTATAATATAATTGTATCATCATTTTAATCATAATCGACTTTAATCTAACTTTTGTTTATTTTTAAATAATTATCGTCCTCTTACATCGACTATCGAATCTGAGATGAAGATAAATTTGAATTCTCTGGTCACTTTTCGAAGTTACAGGCAAACAGTCAAGTAATTTTTAAAATTCATAAAATGATGAAATTTTTTTTCTGTTTTTCGAATTTTTGAGAAGCGTTTATTTATATCTCGTGAAGGTTAAAAAGTAGAGAACTATATTAAAATGCATATAATTAAATAAATAATTCCAAGAAGCTGAAGCAGTAAGATTAAAAACTTCATTCGCTTCAAAAATATAATTTGTATATTGTTATGTTTGTGTATTTTTGAAGTGAATAAAGTTTCTCATTAAGTAATAATTGTTATAGCTTAACATCAAATAAAAATAATTTCGTTGAAAAAAAATTTTAGATTTATTATTATTGTTTTTTTTTTCGCTGCGGATTGAGACTTGTTACTGTACTTAGATCTAGCTAGACAACATAGTTTATGAGAGAGATTCTTTGAGGGTGTAATCGAACGTTTCAGTCCTACAAATCTGGAGCAATGGTCTTTGACTCTCTACTCACAGGATTCTTCGATACTTGATGGATTATAGCTGGAGGACATCAAGGATATTCGCTTCGTTACATCTTGTCTACCTATTGATATCGGATCGGCAAGCAACACTTCGAACAAGTCTTTACCTCAACGGCTCATTCATATATTACCGAAGTGCGTTTGAATTGTTAGTTACCAAGGATGGGCCCGAAAATGGATGTGCGCACATCCATTTTCCGTGCTCACATTCATTGAGTTTAAAAGTAAACTGGATTTCACGAATGTTGCACTAAGGTGACGATATTTTTAACCGAAATTTGTATCCGAAATTTTGTATATTTCTATCGTTTTTTTTTTTATGTTTATCATTTTAAGTATATCAGCTTTTAAAATCAACAATTGTACTTTGCATTTATACATAAAAAATAAGTAATCTTTGAAATAATTATTAAAGCAAAGATGATCTTTATTTTGGTCTTAAAAAAGAATTAAAAATTGAGTTTTTAAAGTCATAATTCCTTTCTAAAGAATTGCATTTCAACTTTAGAAGATCAATAATCAGAATATATCTCAAACAAGAAAATAGAAAAATTTTAATTTACTATAAATACCCAAGGGATAGTAATTTAGTATTAAAAAATAAATAAAATGCAAAAAAAATTAAACAATATTTAGAATTGCTATAAAATAAAATTTTATTTTGATATAACAAAACCTTATCTTAATAAAACAAAACCTTTTCTAAGCTATTTTCAAAGGAAATCACTTTCGTGATAGAATTCATAAAAATGTAAAGACAAAGCCTATTAGAACTTGTACAAAAATTTAAAATAAGTTTTTTCACAAAAAACTTTACCGTGATTGCAGCTCTCTGAGGAGCATTTTAAACATGTCAGAAGCAATTGCCTCAAATTAAATTCAAAATATTCTGTCTTTCAGTAAGAAATATTTTAAAAAAAACTTCAAAGAAACTAATGTCTCAATGATACCCCCGAGAATAAAAACTGTAACTAAATTACAATACGAGCCATGAACTAGTTTTTTTACGTTCGTGCTCATAAAAAGAACGAGTTAATTAAGTTTAGTTTCTTTAAGGCTAACCAGCATTTAGTTTAAAGTAGAAATTTTCTCCACATTTATAGTCATGCAAGGAAAAGTTTCGCTATTTTCTGGAACAAAAAATTGAATGAATGGCTGAAAAAGGAACTACATCGCCGTTACAGTTAAGCTGAAAATATTTTTTTATTATTATTTTTTTATTAAGAGCGAACTCTTAGAACGAGTGGAAATAAAATATGGCTTTGAGAGCTTTGATTGACTATGGAGTTAAATCTTATATCTTGACATACTTACTTAATTTTTTTAAGGATTTTATGACACGTAATTTAAAAATAAATAAATAAAACATGATCATTTTATACATGAAATTAATTAAGTTAATTAAATTAATTAAGTTAAGGGGGTTCGGTACCTCCTATGTTGACAATGTTAAAATGGCATACTTCGATGTACCTTTTTATAAAAAGTATCGTAGTTAGAGCTTTGAAATTTTTTGTGTGTATGTAATAGATATTCTAGATTATACTGAAGTGAACTTTTTTAAATTTAGTAAATTAAAAGAAATTCAAAAAAAATAAGTTACACAGCATGCCAGAAAATTTTAAAAGCTTCACATTTTCATCTGAAAATTTTGAATTAAAAAAAAATATTAAGTTTCTCTAAAAAAACTGCTCACTTCAGCACAAACTACAGTACTAAAGGAACTTTTTAAATCAAAAATCAAAGTGTTGTGATCAATAGTTTTCAAGAAAAGGTACATCGAAGCAAAAAAAACATAGTTTTGAGTTATTTGCATTTAAAGCGTAAATATTAGAATACCAACGATATTTGAAATTTAAATTCAAAAATCATATTGTTTCTAAGTTATAAATCTCGTACTGTTTACATTTCAAACAAATTACTCTTAAATGTTTCTTTTATTTGACTGAAAAATAGGTTTTTATACTATACTCTCCTCACTTTTCGAGCGAATAAAAACCCCTTAAAATGATCAAACTGAATGTGATAATTATAAAATTGTAAGATTCATAAATCACCCATAAATTTTATTCATGAAAATTGAATATTCAAGTCTTTACCAGGATGTTTTGTTTAAATTTAAATGAGTTAAAAGCATTTTGGTTAAAAAAAATAACAATATTACAAAAAAAATCTAAGAAAATGCATATTTCAAGATAAACATTCTAAACACAGAAATAATTAACAAAGAACTGTAAATAAGAATTTACTTCAAAATTAGAAATATTATGTAAAGAACATTTAAACAAAAAATCAAAATGATGTAACTAGAAATTAGGGAGGAAAAAATCCGGTCCAAGTTAAATTCGAATAATGTAAACGAAATTCCTAATCTATGCCGGTAATGACAGCTTCAAAACAATCCTGGTCCATAAGCAATGTTCTTTTTGCATTTCAGTACTTTATTTTCTTTTCTTTTACGTAAGTAAACAAAAACGTAATGAAGAATTAAAAAAAAACGTAAAAATAATGACCTTATAACAGTATAATAAAAGAACAAAACAAAAATAGACTTAACAAATCAAACTAATGTAAATCTCAGTTTTATATTCAAAATTCTCGAAAATCACATGGAAATAAAGAAGTGGGCGTGGCATGGGTGTTTTCGGTTTGTTTACATTTTTTAAATTAAGTTTAAGTACACTTCTAGGTGGATTTCAAACAAAAGCAAAATATCGTTAGAAAACTAATAGTTTCTAGTTTAATTATTGATCAAAATCTCAAATTCGATTTTTTGAAGGTTTTTAGGTACTGAACCCCCTTAAATGAATCGCATTCTAATGTAACCAGCGTGGACGCGCTCCACTTGATAGAACTTTAAGACGCACGGTGTCAGAGATCAGGAGAACTTAAGAGATCATTTCGCTGCTAAAATCTAAGAAATATAACACTTTTAAGTCTTAGACGTTGAATAATTGTTGCCCAATTATTTGAAGATCTCTCCCATTCTTTTTGAGATACAATTTAATGAAACATGATAATATTTTTATTTGTCTTATTAGTATATAATTTATTATATTATACTTGATATGATTGTTTTAACGCACTCACGAATGCGTATAATAATATTTGTTTATATTTTGTTTTTTCCGAAGCATTAATTAAACACAGAAGTTATATGTTCCCAGAAAAAAAGAAATCGGCACAAATACTTAGTTCCACTTGTTCTCAAATTTCACTAGTCTTGGATTTTCATACACTTTTATGTAACGTAGTCAGTTTAGTTCGTGGATTTTTGTTAGATAGCGAAATTATTTTTTTAAAACTTTCATGTGCATTTTAAACAAGCAGAAATAATTTTAATTAGGGACGAAAATAACGCACAGAACGCGGCAATCAAGAAAGTTGATATGATTTGTGGAACGATTTGATTAACGCGCAGGGTAATGCTATGACTCTAGTAACTGAAGCATTTAGCGGGAGTGAGAAAATGCCGCAAATTTTCCAGTTTTTCACAAAAAAAACAGATAAGGATGGAAAAATCAGCTACTAAGAAAAAAAGATGAACTGGTATCAAGTGTTTTAGGAATAAGGTCTTATAGTATACATGGCATCATAAAATGAAGCCCCGCGCGTCCTCCCGGGTTAATACAACATGTATTTTTACATTATACGGGGACTAAGTTTTGAAAAAGCGATGAAGTGCGGTAAAGTAACAAAAATAATTATTTCCTTTCCAAAAGTAAATGAGAAAATGACGTGATAAGAGAAGAGAGCATGTTCAGAAAATGCGCAAAAAGTATCGATTTTAAACATCCACTTGAAGAAGCTAAGTATAACTACCAGTAGCATGATAAAACTTGGAATGCACATTTTCTAAAAAAATATCGGCGTATGACTGATTTTATTTCGTGAACAAACACTTTAGTTATAAATATTTACAGTTGCATTAAAATTATAAACAATATATATCGTTTCAAAAATACTGTTATTTCGTATCACTATTGTGAAAAAGTGCTAAACATTATAAGTAAAAAAATATTTATTTAAACAAAAAAATATACTGTCCCAAAAAATATAAACACTAACTTCACACAATAAATAAGTATTTTTAATTAGTTAACAGAAACTCTCTTCGCTGTATTTCTCACACAGATTTGAAATCTTTAAATGCCATATAGAGTTTTAAAACAAAATGATAAATATCTAGGAAAATATTGCATAATAAAAACTTTCCCAAATATTTTTATTTAAAAATTTCTTGTTGAGTATTAAGTAATTACGAAACTTAGAGCAGTTTTACTAAATTATAGTAGATTACGAACGTCTTCTTTAGCAACTTTATCATTATTACAACAATAAGATTGTATAAAATGGATTTAAATAAGATTCAATTTCTTAATAATTTTATTGCTGTTTTTTAAGAAAAATTCAAATCTCAGGTTGCACAAAAGCAAACATTAACACTATTATAACAGTCTTATGGGTAAATGAGAAACAATTGGCTTAGAATATATACTTATGCGCAATTTTTGAATATATAAACTTTAAATTTCGTAACTTAAAAAAAATATAAATTAAACTGGCTACATTCTACAAAAATTCAAAAAAAAAAAAAAAAGNGGAAAGTTAGAGAGAGAAAGAAAAAAAAAAAAAAAAAAAAAAAAAAGGATTTTACATATAATTAATAAAATTCACAAAAATACAATTTTTGTATGGTAACAAAAAATATGCATTAAAATATTCTTTCAAATTGATGGGTGGAGTTTGTTGTGTCTAAGATGCTATCTGCTTGAGGAAAACAGGGCGTAACGCAGACTGCTTAGATGCGGTCGCGTCTTCCTTATGACAGACCAAGAATATAAATAGTTAGGTTTGCTGTTGTGTCAGGCGCGATAAAAATTATTAGTTAAATGGCTTTTCAATATATTCAGGAACATGAATTATTGATAGCTTTTTAAAGGTCACCTCTAAAATAAAATGATAATCCTTTGCAAAATTCAAAAAGGAAAAAAAAAAACTAAATGAAATAATTTAACAAAGGAGCAATATCACGAATTGACATTAAAATTTCACCTTAAATGATTTTTTAAAAACATTTAATAAATACGTGAGTTCAAGTTTTCAAATTTTTTGACTTATAGTGAACTTAAGAGGTGCATTTTATGAATACGGCGTCATCGGTTGCGTTGATCAGGTGGATTTCGTTTCTTCAAATACCTTAACAACTCGAATAATTAATTATTACTCTGTTGATGGAAGAAATATTAGTATGAAATTTACAACAAACTAATGACAAAATAAAAATATCATATATTTTTTTAAAAAAAATACAACCTAGCATTTGTTTTCTGTTCTAAAAAACCGCTAAATTAAATAATTAAAAAAATTATGCAATAGTTATTTTGAATATCAAAAAAAAAACAACAAAAATATAATAATTTTTGTGAACAAAAAATTTAAAAATTATATCCTGTACATTGTAAAAAATTCTGGATCAAATTATGACAATAAGTACCGGCACATAGCGTCTCTGTACTTTTACCTGAAAATCTATTTTTACTGGAATATGTTTCGAACAAAGAATTCCGCAACCGACTCGTACCTACCACAGTGCTGATGACGTAGAATATCCTCAGGGGTAAACGGATCATGGATTAGAGTCCCAGGTACTGTGAGGCTACCATGGGATGTTTTCATGGTTTTCCTATCCATGTAAAGCCATTCTGGGTGATTACCATCAAAAAGTCCTCCAGGAAGTAAATTTCTCACAATACTTGGATCCACGAGTATTCTTGTCGTCTGGATTGGATTCAAAATTACAAGGCTACGGAGTAGATAATCGGTAATCGTAAACTCAAAATCGGGTCGGCTGTTCAAAGACAGTTATAAAATAAAATTTAAAAAAAAACTATTAAATGCCGACCCTATTATTATTTTTACCAAATTGCTGAAATTATTAAATTTCTGGATATCACAAAATATCACCTTCGAGCATTCCCCTTCAACTTCGTAATATTGAGGCTTTTAGAATGATGTTTTGAGATGCATTGAAAAATTTTATTAAATAATAAATTGATCCGATAAAATACTTACATGAACAAAGGTAAAAAAAAAACACTTGCTTCCACTCACCGCCAACAAACTTAGCATCTAAAGCGTCGATATGTTTGCTGCAATCAATAAGTTCAAAAAACGCCCATTAAGCATCAAACATAACTAAAACAAATATTAGAATTAATTTCAAAACACATTCTCGGAAAATGTAAGCTTTGAAAGAAGCACGCGCATGACCAAATTTGACCCCAGAGAAGTTGTTGAGAAGGAAAATATCAATCCGTTTGTTTTTTAGACATTAGTAAATGGCAACGGACAGTCATAAGTCCCTTGTGTACCAAAACGGGGAGGGTTGATGTTTACTTGTAAATGAACGTGAGCCCTTCGATGGAATGCAATTATTGGAAGGACAATGACCTTTTCAAAAGTGTTAGTTTCACGGCTAAAATATCGACATTTTTTGAGAAGGAGTTTTAGTTTCATGAAAAATAAACGATGTAGTGTCTGCGATTCTTTTTATAAATAGCCGTGGCTTTGAAAAGCTTCGTTCTGGTTACATTCGCTTTTCGTGAAACTAGATTGAAAAGCAGAAAATAAAAAAAAAGAGAATTCTAATTCATTCTATCTGACTAAAAAAGAAATTTTATTGTTTAGAATGTTTTGGCAAGAATGATCGAAAAATCTATTCACGTCAGCAAATGTTTGAGAGTTTCGATTTCGTGTATTTTTAGTTCGCAAGAAGAACCGATTTCATTGTAACAGGAATTCAATTGATTTGGTTTTTTTTTATCCTTAAAAAAAGTGTTCTCTATAACATTTGTGATGTTTCAATAACAAATAATATTTCGAAAAATTCTTTTCGTTTCTTATACGCCTCATGTATGTTTGCTGACGTTACCATCATAAAATTTACTGATAAATTATTAACAATCAGACGGTATTGACATTTTATCCGGTAACACTATTTTATGTACTGATCCTTAAATTTATAAAATAATGATTTTGTTCATAAAATTATTTATTTTTTAATTAAATTATTGACAATAATTTCTATTTACAAGTTCTGAAAATATATAACTATGCAGAACGTCTGAAACTAGAATTGATAGACGAACCGAATAAAATTCGGTTCGATAAATGAACTTCCAAACTGAAAGTTTAAAATTTATGATTTGAAAGAACAGTTTAATATTTATTGAAAAATAAATGCGATGTTTTATGACATGGTTCTTGGTACTTTAATAATAAGTCATGAATTCTGTATCCCTGATTCTATAATAATAACTCAAACATTTAGTCCTGTATCTATAATAATTAATAAAATAAGTAGTCCTTATTTTATACTAATTAATAAAATATTCATTTATTATTCTGGAATAATTAATAAGATATTCATTTTCTTTTCTAGAATTATTAATAAATCACATTGTTCTGATTCTAAAATAATAATTGATGTATATTGTCCTGATTCTATAAAAGTTAATAAAATATGTAATCTGATTCTATAATTATTAATAAATAATGGAAAGAGTTACATACACATAGTTTCTTCGACGAGTTCAAGATTTTCATACATGAAGTTTAATAACAAAATTAAACCAATTTTATTGTTTATTCTTTTTTTAAATAAAGTAATAATTTAAATTACTTAGAAATTATATGGAAATTATTTAGAAATATATTATGCTTTTTTCTAGACATGCCATTTTTTATGAATGTAGTTTGCTCCACATTTCTCAAAAATAATTTTTAAAGAAAAGAAAATTGGTCCAAGGTACGCGATGGTATTGCAAATTGAATTGTTGAATACTATTCTTTGGATAAGACTCATTTTTAATATTTTTTCTCTTGAGTACTTGCTAGTCGATTGAGTTTTAATAGTTAAGAAGTAAAAACTTATTGTTCATGCAACCTGCATAAACTAAAATAAATGAAGTTAATCATGAATGTAACTATTAAAGAATATACTGTTGGAATATTTCAAAAATGTACAGCTTCAGTTAGAGGGTAAATTTTTTTTATATATTAAGAGGGGCATAGTCAATACCGCAATATATTTGTACAAGTTAGGCTAGTCACACATACCTTGGGGCAATTTAAAGTGAAAAAAAAAGACTAATTCAAAGAAAGCAGGTATGCAATGCCTTGCCGTATTTAGGTCTAGCAAATATAACTTATTTTTTAAGCGTGTAATCCATTATTTTGATAAATATCTACATGAGTTCTGTTTTAAAATATAAGCACTTTAGAGTTTTATTTTCTATTCGCATTGATTGAACAAAACATTTGTTTGTAACAGATAGGATCTCTACCACAGGTCTACAAATTCTGAAAATATTACCAACAAAGCACGTAGCAAACTGTTTTAAAATGCTAGCACTTTAGGGTTTTATTTTACATTTGCATTAATAGATCAAAATATTACTTTTAACAGATAGGATATGTAACAGAGGTCTGGGAAATCTGAAAATGTTATCAACAAAGCACATAGCAAACTGTTTTAAAGTGTAAGCACCTTAAGGTTTTATTTTCCATTCGCACTGATAGATCAAAACAGTGATTTTCACTGAAACAGAAAGGATCTCTAACACAGATCAGGAAAACCTGAAAATGTTACCAACAAAGCAAATAGCGAATTGTATTATAGAAATCAACTACTTATATATAGCAAATGCAAAAGTTTCTAGGGATGCCGTAAGTAATTACACTGATTCAATTCTCACCTACTATTCTGTCAAAAATACTTCAAATATTTTTCTCCGATTCTATTTTTTTAATTCTCATTTTTCCTAAAATTTTCAAGCCATATAGAGTGAAATTAAAATATTTTACGTTAACTTGAAACCTAAGGATAATTTCTATATTTTTAAAATACTATTTAATTAATATTTAACTAATTAATTTTACTCAGGATTTTTCCTTTGGAGATGAAAAAATTAAAATATTTACTGGCATGAAAGCTTAAATTGAAATTAGAAAAAAAAAGACTTAAATAGCATAAGAAAGTAATTGTTATCGAAAGCAGCATTTCAAATTATTTTTTTAAAAAAGAATATACTATTTTGGGTGTCAATTTCAGAAATAATTCGTTTCTTGAAAAATAAATACATGACAGAAATAAAAGTTTAACATTACATCTAAACCAATGTCGGATTTGTTTTCACCTCTGAGCGTTTGGAGAAAGAAACACGCCTGCCTACAAATAGAAAAAAATTGCAATGCATTTTTTTATTCCATTTATTTTTGAAGAAATGCCTTTGTGAAAATGTGCTTACAAAGTCGTTTACTTATGGAATATAAAGATTGTTTATGGCAAGATTTCACAACCTATATACAAAAGAAAAAAAAAACATTTACCTCCGATATTTTGGATTTGGATCTGTTTTAAAGCAATCTGGATGAAGAATGAGAATATATTTTTGCTCCTAAATCTTTATGCTAGAGATAGTGTGTTTCAGGATATCTTAAGATCATCTATAAGAGCTACAATGGTTGATAGAAATATTGATCCAAGATGTGGTATTTTTACTTTAAACAGTAAGCATAAAGTTTTTAAAATAGAACAAGATATTTTACAGTGCAAATATTTAAAATATTTATTGCATATGTAAAATATTTACTAAAACACATGTATTAGAGCAAAAAATAAAATATAAACAATGGGTGCAAAAATAATAATTTACTCTCTTAAAATGAAAGAGTTATTTCCCCTACTCAAAGAAGAGTTAAATTTTTTTAACTTAACTTGAGTGAAATACATTCTTATTTGAGCGAAATTCTTGCTTTGCATTAACTCAAACTTGAGTGGAATTTATTAAGCAATATTTGAGTGCTTTTAGCTCAAACTTGAGTGATTTATTTATTATTTAATTGTGTGCGAGATATAAGCTGGAATTTCTATCGTTTTATTTTAAAAAGCAAACGACAATAAATCTAAATAAAATTGTTATGTTATGTGATCTAAATAGATTATGTCTTCCTTTTTATTTTACGTTTAATTTTTTTTCTGGAGAATATGTCATTTAATATTTTGAATTAAGAAGAATTAAAACAAATTTTAGTTCACAGCGGTATTTCTGAAGAAGACGCTGTTTTACTTTTCAGTAAGTATATATACTTTGTTGTTTTTATTTTGAAAATACTTTTATTTTGAATGTGTTATATACACATTCCATTTAAATTAGCTGTTTTTCAGCGTTTTTTAATAAAATATACTATTCTTTTAAATTATTTGTCAAAAAAATTTATTAAAATTGAAAGTGTTAAATGTGGATGATTATGAAATATTAAAGAAATTTGATTCCCTGCTAGAATCTTTGTCAAAGCATTTGGGAATATATTATATCTGATAAGAGTCTTAGAATTTTTTCAGATTTCATATTAAAGTTTTAACATTTTATTTTAATATAATAAATTTATATCCATGTTTTAGTTTTTTTGATTTATAATTTTGGTACAAAACATTTCTGGATAATTAATTTCATATCATTCTATACTTCCTTTATAAAAGATATTTATGAAATTATTGTTCATACAGTCTATAATTGCTGTTACATAAATTGCGTTCTATTAATAAAGTTGACTGTCTTTAATTTATGAAAGTTCACATCTGCAACATCCATTCATTCAAATCAGAATCTTCAGATGTTCAATGTATTTTATTATAAATATATCACTCAAAGAAAAGGCGGAAAATATTATATTTAAAAAAATTAAGCAGCATTTTGAATTTTTCTGTTTTTATCCTGTCTTTAGCTTTTATTTAATTGGAATTCAGAATTAATACTATCTTCTTATTTCATAAAGTATTTATCACATTATACAAACTATTTTTCCTTTGTTGCATAAAAGTTCTTACCACTTTTCCTCAAATTCAATTTTCGAGGCAAAATTGAAAATGCAGAATTAATATTTAATTAAAAGTACAATGCTAATTAAAATATTTGAAAATGCAAATAAATTAGAATTCCACAATAGTTATAGATGAATAGTAAAAAAATAGGATCAAAATTAAAAGTAATATTTATTATGAGATATAGTTCAATTTGAATTTATATACCTATATCCCAGTTGAAAAGAAACTGTAGTTATTCTACAGAACTGAAGTAATTTCGTAGTTTTTCTAGAGTTAACTGCAAATTTTCTGTAGTGCAATCTTAACTGTGAAAACACTGCAGTTATTTTGCAGCTAATGCGAAGTAATTTCTCAGTAATTTATTTCGAAAAAATTTTAGCTATTGTCTACAAAATTACTGTAGTTTAAGTGAGGTCACTTGAAAATCATAAATTTAGAAAAAATTTAAACTTTGAATCCGTGGTCATTCTGTAGTAAATTTGAAGTAATTATGCAGTCATTGTTTCAGAAGTACACTTTCTGATGAATCTGCAAAAAAACTGCAGTTACTTTGCATTGTTGTAAAATTAAAAGAGTTTGATGTCTTCAATCTTGCTTTCCTGGCTGGTATATTAAATTTTTATAATGTTTTTTCTTTTTGATTATACATTAATTTCTTACAATTAGGTAAAAATTCTAAACATATATACTGATAACGGAAATAACGTACACTACCTATCTATATTCATAATAGTTAAAATTCATAAAATGCATACTTGATTTAATTGTAATTATTTATAATTCAGAAGCGATACAATTTAATTAGTTTAAAATATGCCTAAAATTAGGTATTTAAATATTTCTGTATTTTAGTAATTTTATTAAAAATGTCGTTTTCACTAATTTTTATTATTTATTTCTTTTTGACTTAAGAAAACTATGTTTGAGCAAAGTTTATGGTAAAAACAATATTAAAGTAAAGTCAAGTAGTTAATGTTAATT
>NC_092210.1:39587555-39619405 GCF_043381705.1 Parasteatoda tepidariorum | reverse complement strand
CTGTTAACAATATCAATTTTAAAATCTAAATATTCAACATTAAAACAATCCTCATTAGTTTCCTTCAAGACTAAATCTCCAGGATAAATACTATAAATAAAATTATAATTATCACAATTAAACAAAAACAAATCATCAATATATCTAAAAGCATTAAATTCATTATGCTCAAGAAATTTAGCTTCAAAAAAATGCAAAAAAATATTGGCGAAAACCCCAGAAAAGGAATTACCTTGTGGAATTCCAATAATTTGTTTGTAAAAATCTAAACCATTAAAAAGAACATTCTCAAAAAGATTAAACCTACATAAATCCAACCAATTAAACTTATCAATTTTCTCATTAAATAAATACCTATCATAAATTCCTTCACAAATCTCAATAATCTTTCCATGTGGTATACTGGTATACAAATTTTCGAAATCAAAAGTATTAATGCTGCAAAACATTTTTATTTGACTCACAAAAATTTTCTCATTTTCTCATTTTTTTAAAAATTTACACAATTATTAGCTTTTTATATTTCATTAAGTTTATTATGTTTAAAAATCTATTTAGATTTTATTTTCAATTTAATGAAAATTACAGGATACACTTGAATCTGAGATTAAAGAAAATGCTCTTCATAATTTTAAAATAAGATTAAAAAACAACAATAATCCCATTTTAAATATTACATGGAGCACAATTTGCATGAAATTTAAAACTATCACGTGAAAGGCTCTGTAATTTTTTTAGGAATTCTAGTATAACTGTCCCACTAGTACTATTTGGATTTTAAAGTGTCCTAGTATCTTTCCCTTAACGGAACATTAATTAGTTACATTTATTTATTTTTAAGTGAATATATGAATACATATAGGAGAGAGTCGGGTAGCCCTGCTCCATTAAGGAGTATTGCTTATATTTCTGTATAATATTGAGTAATAATCAATATTTTTGTATGTTTCTACTGTTTTATCATCAAATTAACTAATGCAAAAAGAATAAACCAAAAAAAGGATAGTTTAACTTAAAAAAATAGAAATTTAAAAAAACATGTTTTTCAGCTCTTTTCAGAATATGTCGGGTAGCCCCGTCCAGTTACAAAAATTATGTTTTTTGACAGTTTTTTCAGGTGTAAATGAAAATGACCAATGTATTGACAATAGATAAACCTCATTTATCATTTTTATCACAAAATTATTTTATTTATTACATATTTATATACTTTTAGTGAATTCTATCATTTAATAACAATCATTTAATAACAACAATATTTGTTGTTAAAAATGCATATAACATTCAAATTTGAAGCAATAAAATAATAATCTTTGCAACCGTACATTTATCGACGAAATAAAATTGGGCGGTGATACCCGACATTCATGTGAGCGGGGCTACCCGAAATGCAATTTTTTTGTAAATTTGTCGAAACAATTTCGACAATTCGATACTCGAACAATTTTTCACATATAGACTTCTTTCTTTGTGCAAATTAAACTTAA
The DNA here is from genome assembly GCF_043381705.1 of Parasteatoda tepidariorum. Taxonomy (NCBI): domain Eukaryota; kingdom Metazoa; phylum Arthropoda; class Arachnida; order Araneae; family Theridiidae; genus Parasteatoda; species Parasteatoda tepidariorum. Next base: position 39,617,918 of record NC_092210.1, on the reverse strand, counting down.
GACTACATACTTTAATGCTGTATGTACAGAAAAAATTATTTTTTTAGTATTAAAATGAAGTTTAATCGAAACATTCAACCAATTTTCCTTATTTTCATGACTACTGTATTCAACATATTTTCAAAACTATTGTTTACCATGTTAACAGCTGCATAAATGCTTGAAACTTCGAAATAACCTTTTTTTAATATAACAATTAATGTCTGATGGCCCATTGACTTGAAAAAAAATTCTGTACATGCGAAATTGACAGTGGGCGGGACTACCCGACTCTTCCCTAAGCTTTTTTATTATTGAAATCTTTTCTCATTATTTGGTAGAGTTCAAAACGAACAATATTCATTTGCACACAGAACTTAAATTTTTTCGTCTGCTTTCATTAACTGAGTTGATTACACAATAAACTACCTAAAGGATTTCGATCATATGCAAGCAAAATTTCAAATATTTCTCTATAAACTAAATCTACCAATCTATTGAATTACAATAATTGAAATTACAATTACAATAGTGAAAAATAATTTTGGTAAAATTATCATACTCTAATGATAATTCTAGTAAAAGAAACATAATTCTGGTTAATAAACCATTCATACGATATTTAAACCATTCATTTGGAATTTTCCAGAATTACTGGTTTACAAATTTGAAAAAAAAAGACAATACTAAAAAGTAAATTTTGCCAAGAAATAGTTTGGTATGCTCTTATGTATCATGATAAAATTACCAAATTTTAAATAATTTAACAAATTTTATCACATATTATAAAACCATATATTATTATTAATTTAATAAAATTATTACCAAAGTGATTCGGTAAAAATATTCGATCTTTTTGTTGTTCTCATATCGATAAAAACGCAATAAGTTTCACCAGATTCTGGTAATTATGACAATGCTTTTTCCTCAGTGAAACTGTACGAATACAATACAATAGATATCAAATTTTCATTTTCACAATAGATATCACTTTCAATATATATCACTTTCTACTAGAAATTCTTCATGGCGACTATTAATAATTTCGTTTCATTTATTTACTTTTCCTGATCCGTGTATTTTTTTTCCAGCAATTAAACACAAAACAAGAGAAAGATAGTTTACTTGAAAGCAAATCAATAGAGAGAGAGAGCAAAATTAAAAAAAAATATATATTATCACCCTTAGTACCTTTTATTTCTTATGTACTAACAAATAGTCTTAACCATTTAAAGTCTAAACCTTAAATCTGCTAAGTACTAATAATTTTAACAATAAATAAAAATTACTAATGTACATTGAAAGTCACATAATCTTAATAATATTTTCAATGCCCACTAAACCCATTTCTCCCTTTAAAACTAACAAGAAGTGCAATTAATAAATATATATTTCTGTTCTAAATATCTATTTCAATTTCTGTTTCTGGTGGATTTTACTATTCAAGAATAACTCAACAGAAAAAAAAGGTCAGCCACTTATAATGATATTAAACCAGACCAGATTTGCTAAACATTTACTTGTGGGTAAAGAGGTAAAGAAGAACTAAATGAATTAATTCTTGCTTGTATTCTTTGTTTCATAATACGAAGATTTACTATCTGAAACTTTTTATGTTCAAAATCACATAAAAATAACACTAGCTAAATACTTTCAATAAAATATTTATAGAAAGAAGAAATAATAAATCATACACTTTAATAACTTTTAAAAGCAACAGAAATGTCAAAAAGGTAACAATATCAATAACAACTTCTAAGTATACTTTTTCAAAAAGCTATCAAAAACACTTCTAAACAATTACCAAATAAAAAAAACAATACTACAGTTAGTTCTTTGCTTAAATAGTATAAAAAAATATATTCCTCAAAAAAATAGTTCCAAAACGATAACTGCACATCTACCATTTTCGATTTTCTGAAGAATCTCAGTTTTTGGCTCTATCAACCATAAGTGGTAACTTTCCCACTGAGAGAAAAAGTGATGGAAAATCTCAGATAGTTCTTCCACTGAGTGACTGCAAAAAAACAAAAGTTAACATCTCAGGAATTTCTGGATAGTTTCTATCGATTCGGATATAAAAGAACGAAAGTGACAATATGTTTATTATTTATTTCCTGTCCAGACTTGTATTTGAGTCATTTTGCTTTTATCTTTCTGCAGCATTCTTGCAAAACATTCATTTCCAACACGTTTGAAGTACATTGCTGGAAAATATTCTTTATGTGATACAAAACAAATAACTTGAACTGATTTTTGAAAAGGGAATTTCAGAAGAAATTTGCTTTGGCTGGATAAAATAACGTAGCAAGAAAAATATTGATTTGTTCTTTCAATACAAAATATTATTATACAAACTATTTGTTTGGGTTGCAATATTTTGGGATATTTCAGTAATCCATTTAATTTTCAGAGCCATGATTCTCGTTAGAATAGGAAAATGTTTCTTCTAATAGACTTCAAAAAAATCCAAAATCATTATTACAAACAATTAAAATTTAGTAATTATTTTACTCGGATTCCCCCCTCTCGGCCACTGTGGCTTCACATTTTTTGTCTTTTTTTCTCTCTTGGCTACAGCGGTTTTTTGATTTCTGTTTCTCACCTTTATTCTTCGATTTTTCATTGGCATCTTTACGTTTCATACTTCAAATAACTTATGTTTCTTCTCACTCACATCTGGTAAGTCTTGAAATTGGGCGCCCATTTTTTGAGTACTTGAAGCATTTATTTCCAATTTGTATGTTTTTGAAGCGAATTGAGCTTTTAAATAAGTAATATCTATCACTTTAGTTTCTAGGGATTATTTATTTAATATTTTTATTAGTTTGATTTGACATACATGTAAGAGTATGTATATAGAACAGAATTGGTGAACGTGTTACTTTTACAGCTGAACTCAAGTTGTGGACATTGATTTGATTTAAGTTTTTTTTTTCTAATTTTCATATCTGCTTAAATACCTCTGTAAATACATATTTCACACTACCGATTTTTGTTTTATATTTTCTTGGACATAACATGGAAACATATACAAAATATCTGTAACTTTATAAAATAAGTTATGAAATTTAAAATTTTATAGCAGATTCTTAACTGTCATCTATACCATGCATGCAGTGAAACCATTAAGTACTTAACGAAAATTGTTATAAGATATTTTAAATCTATTTTTTCAAATATGTTTTGTTCTAAATATTCTTTATTTAATTTCAGACAATATTATTGCTGTGTTTCTATTAACTATAATAGGGTCAAAATAACAAGTCCTGTCATTTTGACAGCTAATCAGCATAGTTAAAATAATTATTCCATCTTACTTGATTTTCGTGACTTTTTTTCTAATTTATTGAGATCTACAAAAGCATTAAAGTAAATTTTCATTCGAACTTAAAATGAGCTCACAAAAGAACGATTTATCTAGAACGACCATTTACGGTCAAAATGACCACTATTAAAATTTGAGTGTGTCACTTAGATTTAGCCCAAGCCTTTACTTCGAGCCGTGAAGGCTCAGGGGATAGAGCGTTTGCCTTCCAATGAGGTGAACTGGGTTCGAATCCCAGCAATGGCTACTCGATTCGAATTCGCACTCGGCTTGCATCTACCAGAGTGCTGACTTAAAATACCCACTGTGGTAGATCCATCATGGGATAGGAACCCCTTACCACTGGACTAACCATGGGAGGTTTTCCTAGTTTTCCTCTCCATGTAACGCAAATGTGTTTTAGTTCTATGAAAAAGTCCTCTATGACGGCAGATTTCTCCCAATACTTGATCCAGGCGTTCCCTTGTGTTCTGTGTTGGGTTCAAAATTACAAGGCTATGTTCATTAGTATTCGTAAACCTAAAATTGGACCGGCTGTTCAACGACGGTTTTAAAATGAAATGTTTTGCTTCAGTTGCTTAGCTTTATTTTAATCGGACACGAGCCTAGGTAGATCGATGCTGAACATTTTTTTTTACAAAGTAACTCCCCTTTCTACTTGCTGCTGTTCTCCAACCCCTCGTAATCGTTGTTGTTGCTGACGTATGCCTGTTTAGGCAGAGGGGGTGCGATTGTTCTTGTTTTCCAGTGGCACCATCTATGGCCAAGAATTCAACTTCTGCCACACCATACGTCTCACCCGTTTATAGGGCGGACCCATTCATGCATCCATTCATTCATCCACAGATCCTAATTTTGACTTAAATCAGAGAACGATCGATCTCCAATCCAGTACCCCCAGAGGTATTGATTTGTTATGGGAACATAGAGGACTTTTGTGACTCGATAGATTTAACGTGCATCAGTCACTTTACTTTACGTCTTCGGCTGGAGGGGTTCGAACCCAAGAACTCTCGGACATGGGCCCACCGCCTTACCGAACAGGCTGTCCCGGCTCCCTCGTAATCGTTTACGAAATTATAATTTTTTTCTATTAAGGTTGTTTCAAGATATAAGCTCACATATGGCTTAGAAATGACTAACTTCCCCAACCATCTGAGAAGGGATCCATTTTGGGGGAAAATTCTATTTTGTATTTTATGGGAGGGAAAACTAAACTGCTGTTTGTAGAAAATGCAACACCATGAAAGAATCATCAGAATCAAATGAAATTTAATGCAGAAACGACTTGTACTGATACAAATAAATGATGAAATTTTCAAAACAAAAGAAACAAATTAAGCGTCCGAAATCAGTATTTGGTGCAGCCACCACGCGCTGCAATAAGTGCTGCTATACGACGTGGCATGGAGTCAAACAGATGTTGAATATCTGCTTGAGGAAGAGAATTCCATATCGCTTGTATGCGCAACCAAAGTTCGTCTTTGGAAACTGCAGGACGCGGATCACGAGTGAGACGCCGACCAACCATATCCCACACGTGCTCAATAGGCGACATATCCGGCGAATAAGCAGGCCAAGGAAGAAGTTGCATGCGTTGTGCTGAACAGAAGTCTCTAACAGTCCGCGCAACATGTGGGCGTGCATTATCCTGCTGAAAGATAGCTCCAGGGATGCCTTGAAGGAAAGGAACGACTTCGGGCTGTAGCACTTCACGGACGTATCTGTTGCTATTGAGATTACCCTCAATTCGTATCAAATTGGATCGTCCATGATACGAAATCGCACCCCAGACCATAACTCCGGGTGTTCGACCACTATGTCGTTCAATAATACACTCAGGAAGGCAGCGTTGACCGGCATAACGTCTAACACGAACACGGCCATCATGGGTCCACAAATTGAAGCGTGATTCATCTGAAAAGACAACTTGGTGCCAATCAGCTCGCCAGTCTCTGTGCTCAAGAGCCCACTGCCGACGCAGCCGTCGATGATCCGCCGTGAGGGGAATCCTGTATAATGGCACCCTTGCACGCAATCCACGGCGCAGCAGACGACGACGAATTGACGAAGCCGACAATTGTACACCTGTAGCAGTAGACCAATGTGCTGCCAGCTGCCTGGAGGAAGCTGTGCGATCATTCACCGCCATGCGGAGCAGGTGTCGATCATCGCGCTCTGACGTCACCTTCTGTCGTCCAGTGCCTGTTTTTCGAGTTGTTCGGTGCTCGTCGGTCCACTGCTTCCAAACTCGCATCACTGTGGAACTGTTCCGCTGCATACGAGCTGCTATTGCGCGATAGGAAAATCCTCCTTCTCGAAGGCCGATTATCCTCCCTCGTTCAAACTCCGTAAGTTGCTTGAATTTCTTATTCTTCCGTCGTGGAGGCATACTCAGGTCTCACTAAACGTTTGCCACTAACAAATAATCATAGACTATTTTCAACGTCCCGCTACAGCACTTTATTTATACGCTTTCAGCATCAATTCAGAGGGCGCTGCGCGCGCCACGCACGCGCGATGGCTCTGAAACTTTATTAATTTGCATAATATCCTATATCCATTATTAAAATAATATTTCATTTGATTCTGATGATTCCTTCATGGTGTTGCATTTTCTACAAACAGCAGTTTAATAATATTCAATTAACAGCTCTCGCCATTAAAAATTACGTTCGTTAAAAATTTATTCAACACTTAGTATAGAAAAGACTATGAAATTTAGATTTAATTTCTGACTGGCTGTGGAACTTAAGACCAAACAGTTTTTGAGCACAGTGATATATCTAGGAAGAAAACGACAAAAGTAGTTTGGTGAACATGCCGTAACGTTCCTTTGTCGAAAAGAATGTCCACATGGATGAATTTTTACATCCAATAAACTAAGAGACCCTCAAGAGTTGTTATAATACTGTTAAATTATTGATAATTTACACCATCTAGCAAACATTTAACGACCTGGCACTTTTTTTAAAAATATTTTCTTAAATGATCAAAAAAAAAAAAAAAACTAATATTATGTATCAATGTAAAAAAAAGAATTCTGCATCTTGAGTACTATAAGTTGTTATGGAAGTTTTAACAATGTTTAGAATCCTGAAAATTTCCCTTAAAAAGTATCGTATATTGTTTTCAATGCATAAATTTTTTAGCATTTATGCGCTGCATCAGCTGATTTTGAACAACGCGGCCGATTTCTAGAATATAGCTAATTTTAGTTTTTTCAACTTTAATTTTGCTAATTTCTCTCTATTTTTTTTTTCAGCGTGTAGCAACACAATTTTCTTAAAAGTCCCTTAGTTTGAGCTTTATAAGGAAAGTAAGATTGCTAAAGAAAAACTATTCGCTTGCCCCCTGCCAGACTTTTTTGAAACGACAAGTAATTAACGCCACTTACGTTCCTTCTGACGACGCAATACAATAATGGTCATCTTGCCTAAAACTTATTTCTGGAGAATTTTAGAAAAATTTCTTTAGTAACTTTTATTTCAAACCATGTGTTAATACCTACCATGGTATGTAACAGTTTTATTATATTTTTTTTCTTCTAAAAAACGATAATTTTTGGTATATTACAAATAATAACACTAAGTATACTGCATAATGTGAAGAATAATACAAATATCCCTTTCAAACTTTTTATAATGATACTTCACCTGAAAATCAAATATTTATGCTCATTTTCTTATCTCGGTCTAAATAACAGCAATGGCCGCTTCAGGTAGATAAAAATAACTGTCGCTCTAGTGCTAAACTATGCATTAGGAGATTTTTCCTTTCATTTCTTAACAATTTACAGGAAATTCTGGTTTTCAAAATATTAGTTTATTAACAAACATTTAGCAAAAACTACAAAACAGGAAATTAAATTTTAGGGAATAAATGATTTAAATGCCATGCTCTAAGGTATTATATGCAATTTACCAAATTTTATCACATGTAATAAATATTAAGATACATTATAAAACCATATTTTATTACTAAGTTTACCAAAATCAATACTAATTTGGCCCAAATTATCGAACTTTTTCTTGATCCAATTGAGCAAGAAACATGGTAAATTTTAGCATATTATTTTTAACCACATCTTTTTTCTCGTTTGATGAATCATGTAGCGGTGATAATGTATAACACTGATATAAAGATAAAATTTGGCAGGATATATTTCTTGAGAGTCAATGAAAAAAAAATTGAAACAAATTAAAGCGAGAATTTCCTGAAATCATGTCCACTTTTGTAAACGGTATGTTTTTACAATGAAGTAAATAATGCTATTTCGATAGAAAATCATGGCATAACACATGGAAAAGCATTAAATTCTGCGTGATTCTAAGTTGTCAACTGATATCAGATGTCCACTTAAGATAACTTGTAACGTTTAAGATAAATTAGGAAAAACAAATACATTTGTTATAATTACTAACCGCAAGTTATTTTTAGACATTGCACAGTGTACCTGTGAATAACCACAAATTTAATGATGAAACAGGTGCTAATATATAGTGATAAAAATGAAAGATATAACAGTTATATCTAATAAATAGGCCAATTTAGAAATGAAGCATTAATGGTAGATGTTACTTATTTCTGTAAATGTTTTTGAAGTATTGACATTCTAACTGTCACGCACCTGTTTTTGTAGCTTAAACACGAAATTTCACAGGAGATATTAAGTTTACTTTTAAAATTTTTTATTTATATTGTTATTAATTTACAATTAAAACCAAAATTAAATTCTAATCCTTTTCCTTTGTTATTTGTAGTTCGGTTTAGTTTTCTTCATTTTTATGTAAATAAAACTATTTTATTAAAATCTTAGCAAATATTTAAAAATAAATACATGAGTAATTTTTTTATCTTGCTAATAAATAATGTAGGAAAAAACATGTTTAAAATAAAAATAATATTTGTATTTTTTTTGTAGAGTCTTATGTACAGACCAGATTATGTCTTGCATATTTGAATATTGAGTGAAGTTCAAAATTTTCTCAGTAATTATTTTATTTATGCATTGTATAAACGTATGTAACTGCATGAACTAAATTAAACAACCATGTTGTTTTGAAGGAAAAAACGATGCTTAATTGTTTCAGCATTTAGGAACTCTTGTAATAAATTCAGTTGCATAGTAAGCTTTTTTAAAATTATTTCTATAATTACATCATTGTTTCCTTATAAGAGTAGCAAAAATCTAATTAAAAGAAAAAAAAGAAGGCATTTTTTTTAAAATTTGTAGAGCATGGCTTTATATTTTGTAATGTCTACTTATATCATAGCTTCTGATATACCAAAATTTTCATAGTAATAATTACCCTAAAATCACCAAATCACTCTAATTATATAAGCATTACTGTAAAATTTAATGCATAATATATTATGGTAAAAAGCCACTTTATGGTAAAGCGGATTTAGCGATTGATGCATCCAGGAGTTTTTTATAGTGCAGGAGGTACATGTTTTCTAAATCTAATCCTCTAATAAACTAAAATTTTTCTGCGTTTAATATTTTTCATTATCTCTTTTATTATTATTTTTTACATTCAATACAATTGCGCGGAATCAATGCTAATGTGTTTTTAGGTACGATATATAAACAATAATTCCAAAGGAAATTTTGATCAAACTACTATAATCAAACTCTCGTTAAATAAATTAAAGCTGTTTGCTTAAAGCCAGAGAAAAATGTCAAGTTTGTACAAATTGTCTGTGTTCAGCAAATGTTGTTTGAAAATTAAACTTTTTAGTATTTAGGAAATTCTTTGCGTTAAGTTATATTTTCAAACGTTTAAACCAACTAAATTTCACCTTTCAAATCTTACTTAACTTCAAATATACTTCTTCAATTTCTGCTCAAAAGTTTCGGAAAAGAAATATGGGCTGATTTCTGGGAGACGAAAAAGAAAATATATCCCCTAGCCTTTGACAGGTGATATACACCGCTAATGAGATCGAATTAAAACTCTCTCTCCTTGTTTCTTCGCTCGATGTCGTCGTTCAAGAAGAAGAAACAAAAAAGAAATATTTTCTTAGCCTGGAATATTCTATCACAGGTGTGTAGATGTGCGTGAGTCTTAGAGACTCTTAACCTTTTAAAGAGTCAATAAGTTGACACCGACGGCCGGTAGATGTCATCCTTTTCAGAATTGTCGTCAACACTGATGAGAAGTTCCGTTAAACCCTTTGGCACTTCCGGAACAACCCCATTTTCAGACGATTTTTATTATTTTACGGAAAATGTCGTTTGCACCTTCTCTCATCTTTTTCTTTCTTATGCATCTTCTTTTTATGCAGTTAAGTGTCTTTATTTCGAATGACTCGTTTTATTACTTTTTTAGAATTAATCAGAACAATAAAGGATTACAAACACTAAAAGACAGTTACAAATATATTAGCCACAAGTGTTTTCATGTTGCACATTTTCTTTTCGTTTCATTTCTCTCTTTCGTTCCTTTTTGTGTGATGTAATTTTATTTCGTTAAAAAAGTGCCTATTGTTTTGTTTATTGATTTTGTATCTTAATATTGCAATAACATGGTAATTAACATTTGTTTCTAAAATTTGAAAAAGGAACATATTGATACGTTATAAAGACAATGATATTACGTATTATCTTCAAAATCTTATTACGTAAAATCTAAATTTCGTAGCAAAAAAATTTTTTTTGGATATTAGGAGTAAAAACAAATGCTTTTTTTAATTCACTTGTAGTGATGGAGTACGAAAAATGGCCATGAAAACGATAATGAAATATACCGACAACAGACAATTAAAGGCAAATTATTGGTATTTTGTTATAAAAATTTCTGTGAGTAGTTCTGTGTTAGTATGATTACAATTAATATCATCTTTATCAAAATTATAAATTGACAAATCGGTGAGAAATTTTTTCAAAAAAAATTGCTGGAGAAAATATCGACTGTAAAATTAGAAACTTTTACTTTAAAACATCTACATACATGGAATTTTTGAAAAATATCCATTTCTGAGCATTTTCTTTATTGAGACGTTTGTTGGAATATTGGGCAAAAAATGACTGGATGTTCATAAATTTTATCATGCTCAGTTAATTTAGAAAAAGAATAGCGACTTAATTTTTCAACAGCAAAAATATAAAACGGAAATCTTTTTTGAAAACAATAATAAACTTTTTTACAACTCAATTATATTAAGATCACATTTGATGAAAACCATAATTCAAAATGATATTACGACCGCTAATCAATTTTTACGACGACAAGGCTTTTACGTTAGTTTTTTCATGCAAAATTTAACTAGCTTTTTAAATTATTTAACTATATCACTGAACTTAAAATTAAAAGCTCTGTTTATTCTGCGTAATAACATTTTTAACTGATTTTTTATTTCAAGCATCTTTTAAAAAATTAATTAGTTTTATTTAAAAAATATAAAGTTGGAAATTTTTAAATTAAGAAAATTTCACCAAATGTCAAATAAAGGTATTTACTTGTTAGCATGTCTAATCTACGAACAAAATCATGGTCAAAACTACTAGAATATGGTTAAATCTACCGTATTTCTGTCTCTTTGGTAACCCTAAAAAGTTCAGTAAAGCGCAGTGTTAATGATTTTTGTAAAATTAACAATAAAACATAGTTTTATTATATTATGTGATAAATTTTGGTAAAGATAGTAAATTTTGGTATTTTTATCACGATGCCCTAGCATGGCATAAAAACTATATATACAGTTAAATTTATTTTTCAGTCTTGTAGGTTTTGCCAGATGTTTGGTAATAAGAACTATTACTTTGAAAACCAGAATTTTCAGTTAACCGTTACCATACGAATAGTTTCAAGACCATATATGCTGGTTTCTATTGGCCAGAATTATGTTGTTGTTTTTTTTTACTAGAAATGTCATTATTTCTCTTTTTGAACAAGTAATTCATAAGTAATCTAATGCGTAAAGTAGCAAAATTTGTAAATGTGACAGCATACAAAATTTTTTTTCGGATAAAATGAAAAAAAAATTGAAATTTTTGATGAATAATTAAAGATATACTAATTAAATAATATGAAATAATTAAAGATAGAGAACAAATATCAATGTACAAAAGAAGAAACAGGCTAAAACTATTTAATAATATAGTTGTACCTGATTTCCAAGCATGCTCTATTTGTAGAATATAATAATTGAAAAGTATAGGAAAGTTAGATTTGTTTACTACTTAAAGTTAACATATTACAGAGCATTTTAGGGGAGCGTGTTACAAAAACAGCCTTTAATTTTTGCATTTTATTGTAATAATTTCTTATGCAAAATATTTCCATAACGTACAGAATTAGGCAATGCTAAGTTATTAAATGAAAAATAGCCGAGCATAACATTTCAAGTGTACTTAACTTTTACATTTTTCTCATAAATTCGTGTACGTAAATAAGGATGGAGTGCAAAAAAGCTCTTCATAAATTTTTGTTATATAAATCTGGAAAATTTTTGCGACGATGAAATATGCATCGGTTATATTAAATAAACTATTTTAATTTATTTTTAAACAGCAAACTGAGATTTTTGACACTTTAAACATAGCCTAAAGCTAAATTAATTTTAATTATTCATGTCTGGAATAAACAGGAAATTTCGTTTGAGAACTTTGACGTAAAGAAGTTCTTAAAGTATTCACGATCAAAAGTTTTAATAGTTTATGTTTTCCTCATCATTGCCCAGAACTTAATTAAATAACTTAATGCGGAGAGTTCTTCTTTATTTTTTGTAAAGTGTTTACAATTTTTTTTGTTGTTTCGGAATTCAAAGTTAACAAAAAAAAGGACTGAAAATGAGATGCAATAAATTAAAACTCCATTATCACATGAATCGCTTATTTAAAATTAAATCGCATCAGTCGTTTTTTTATTTACTTTCAACGCGATTAAATCGATACAAAAAGTTTTAGATTAACGAAAAAGTAGCAAGTTTGACAGAATTGGAAGGCCTGAAGTCTTTAACATATAATAGCTTATATTTTTTTCTGTATTGATTAAATCTATGTTTATTTAGTAACCCAATATATGGAATAATTTAGATTGTTTTATAAATAAGAGGGTATATTATTTTTGTAACCATATTTTTAAAATAAATGTTTGAAATTTTTAACTATGCTCACAGTTAAGCATTATTTTAAGTATTTTAAACAGATTTACACATTGGCACAATTTTTTTGTGTTAAACTTATTGAACATTAACCTATTCGACATTTAAATGCAGATTAGTTTACTTCAAATTCTGATATAAATTAGGGAACAATTTCTGGGAACTTAAAAAGAAAATTTTTACTAAATTAAAGAAAATATTAAAAAAAATATTCACAGACTTTTTTATGCATTACAATTGGATACCTGCAATTGACTACATAGTAGGTAAATCATGACATTTGGCGATTCAGAAGCCAATCAGGTTTGGCACACTCGCGTGACGTCACTTACAGATATTCAATCAAATTTGATTTAAATCATATTGTTAGACTTAATCACTTCACTTCTTTTCGCGTTACAAGTACCTAATTATGTATCTCTACTTGCATTTTTTAAGCAACCATATTGTTTTTTTTTTACAAATATCCTTCTTTTTTTTAATAAAAGGAAGGGTTTATCATGTTAAGGCTGCACTTATCAGAATGTCAATTTTCACATTTTTATGAAATATATCGAAAAATTGGTGAGCCCCACATCGAATTTGATCAGTCACTGTGTTGCTGCTTTATGATCAGGCATCCTAGTTTAGAGAAAAAAAATAGAAGCAATTCGTGAAAAGAGAGTCTACATATGTTTTTAAAATGAAGATAAGTTTAAGTTAAATGAAATGAATGAAAATGAAGATAAGTTCAAGTCCCTCTGTAAGTTCAAGTTCAAGTCCCACCTTTTCTCTGTAAGTTCAAGTTAAGTCAAGTAATAAATTTCATTTTATAGCCGTCGTTGAACAGTTGACTCAATTTTGAGTTTACGACCACCATCTCAACTCTGTAGTCTTGCAATTCTGAACCCAATACAGGAAACAAATTTCCGACAGAAAAAAAAAATTCGTATTTGCTTTACATGGCTAGAAAAATCACGAAAAACTCCCACAGTTAGCCTGATGGCAAAGGGGACTCTCACCTGTGATCCAATTGCCACAAAAGGACAGCCTTTCAGCACTCTGGTTGGTGCGAAATGGATGCGGAATTCGTATCAACCTACTACCGTTTTGATTTTAACCCGGGCCACCTCATTAAGAGGAGAGTGCTCTATTCCTTGAGCACCGCGGCTCAAACTTATAAGATTTAACAGAAAATCACAATTTATTTTTTATCTACATTCATTTCGCATATTTTACTGATTCATCTCTAGAAAATAGATGGCATAATTGTACTTTAAAAGCAGTTTGAATCTTATCTTCAGTGTTTTAAAAATATCTTTATTTGTTTTTCAGAAAAGTAAATGAAATAATTAAAAAATTGTTGCCGAAACGCGAAAAAATTCTTTAAAAGAACAATGCGCCGTAGTAAACAGTCTCAATAATCATGCGTAGCAAGGATCGAATTGTACAATAAGTTGTTGGTCAAACTATTTAGTTCAAGATAATTTGTGACTGCATAATCATGCATAGCGACGGTCACGTTGCACAATTATATGCTTAAAAATAATACCTTATTGAAATCAAATCACAAGATCTACTTTTAACTCCTCCGGTATTCTTAGTAGCATTGCAGTATTTTCATGCCAGTATGAGCTGCTGTGTATGTATTTCATGCCAGTATAAGCTGCCGCGCAGTATTTTCATGCCAGTAAATTCCTCAGAAGAAAAATTTTACCCTCCTAGATTGTTAAAAATTCCGAAAACTTCTGCTGTTAATATTTCTTTAAAACGGGGTATGGACAAGCTCAAAGAGCGAACTATTACAGTTAAATAATTGAATATATATTTTAACAGTTTTACAGTACTGGCACTCAAAGTGCCACTACTTTATACTGTTATCTTACAGGATTTTTTTACTGTGTAGTTTTGAATAAATTGTTTCTAAATTACATATCTTGGTATCTACTAAGTAGTTTTTTTCTTTTAAGAAAATGTTCAGCAAATATCATCATTTTATTGTTACAGAATTAATGTGTAAAGTCTGTACCAACACTTATGAAACATTAAAGTCTGTATTAATGAAACATTAAAAAGAATCAAGATGAATGACTCAAATAATCTAAACCAGCATTGATTTTTAAGCAATTATAAATATGACTACGATTACAAAAATAAATTATTATATATTAAATTATTATATAATAAATTAATATATAATAAATTATTATATAATAGATCATTATATAATAAATCCTTGATCTTTCATTTTTTCAGATACTTTTTAAAGCCATTAAATTCAAGTTTGATATTTCCTGAAATATTGATCAGATATAAAGAGAAAAGTGTCAATATCCCATATGAGGTTCGCCGAAGTAATTCTTCTTCTTTAGTACATGACGTTCCATTCGGGGACTGTCTGTCAATATAGTCGAGCTTTCTTTTCAAAAGAGACAAACTTTCATTGCCGTTCAACTGGGTGTGACAGGTATTAGTTAAGAATATTTTTCTAACTTTCAAAAGTGTAAAAAAAAACTTTGTTTCAAAGGTATAAAGTATGGTTTTAAATTCTGAAGAAAACTGTTTCTTTTTTTTTTTGAAAAATATTATTTTAAAGATAGAGGAAAATGTGGAAAATCTTTTATTTAAAAAATTGAATAGTTTTGAAGTTGAGAGAAGCTTGCATCGTTTTATTTAAGGTTAGTATTGTGTAAAGTCATGCCATTAAGTTCCAATTTAATAACTTTATAAGTGTAAAGCATGAAGTTACTGTAAAATAAGAGAATTCCTTAATACATATTGTTTGATTGAAATTTAAAAGCATTATAAAAATTTAAACTAAGAAAATAGAGATAATAATAAAATGATGAACATTTCTAAGCAACATTTCTAACAATGCACAAAACAATTTCTAACAATGCACATAACAATTCTAAGCAACATTTCTAACAAGCACATTTCTAACAATGAAAAAGTGATTCAGAATAATAACAAATAATTAAATCATCAATTGATAATTATTTCATCATAAAGCATTTAAAATATTTTTAGATAACTAATTATAAGGATAAATATGACTTAAGTTTGGAAGACAGTAATACAATATCGTCAAAGCATTCAAAGTACTCTACATTTTCTTTGAATTACAGTAAACAACAATAAATTTAAAACTGTTGAAAATATCAAAGTATAAATATAAACCATGAATTAATCCAAACATCAAAGCACTGTTTGAGTTAATGTTTAAGAATGTTTATAAGGAGTTTAACTTTATAATACCAGTTTACGGAAGAAAGTTGCAAAACATACAGATTTATGATGATAATATGTTAAATATAAGTAAAAGCTTATGAACACATCTTCAAATATCAGACATTAAAACATGTAAATATAAATTTTAATAAAGCACGCAACTAAGGGGATGTTAACAACAAAACTAAAGACAAAAATACTAAAATTAGCGTCCTAAGTTTTCTCTGTAAAATGACTTAAAGTAATCCAATCACTTAAATAAACTGAATGACAGCACTTATAGGACATTGCATTGTATGTAAAAAATAAAAACCTAAGAATAAACATATTCTTTTAAATATTTTTTATATTATTTTTGAGGGATACATAATTTGAATAAATAACAAAAGCAGATAAATAATTGTTTTACGCATTGTTCATTGGGTCATCGGTGCCTACTGAAACCGTAAAACTCAAAGCATTGTTTATACGAAAGAGAATGTATTATTACAGAGATTAAAAATATCCCTAATAAAGCCCTTGCAATTTTTTTTTAACTTGAGCAATTTATTTTAAAATATTGTCTAGATACGAAAAATTTTTAAACTATCTCGCCTAAATGGCTCCTATTTCCTTTGAAATTCTAGAATGTAGATAAATAATTTCAGCATATTAAATATAAACATTAAGCATCTGAGCTCAATAGCAATGTTTATCTAACGCATAACCCTCGAGCAAGGATTTTTCATCCATAACCATAGTTTACATCAATTGCGTGTATGCAGATGTATTAAATCCTTAAATCCTACCCATGGGTTCTACTTGGTGAAATAGCTATGGATCGCAAAGCGCCTTTTCTTTTTCCTTTTCTAGAGCGCATAACGTTGACTTTAAGAATATCTACGCATATCTAGCAGTTTTTAAATCCCTCGAGGAGAAAAAAATCTCTATTTTTGCTTGAACATTTGCATGGAGGAATAAGATAAAAGAAAATGTTACCAAAAGCAAATTTAACACGAAAAACCCATATGAAAGCCTTATCTGAATTTCTCTAAGAAAGTTATTTTTTTTTCTTCTTTTAGTTGGAAGTATTTGAATTGTTACAAAAGTAAATTTTATGTAATCTTGCGAAGAGATCTTTCATGAGTAAAAAATGATTAATGACTTTTTTTTTAAACTCCTTAGATTTTCATATGTGACTAAGTTAATAAGTACGATTTGCATAGTGAAGTTATCTTTGCAATTCATTGGTGTGGTTACTTTTTTTAGACTTTTGGGTACATAGGCATTTTTTAATCAAGCTGCACATTGTATGCACCAAAAGTAGCCTAATTTTTTTTTAAAAATTAATGAAAGAAGAAAAGGAAGAAAAAGAAAAGTAGGGGAGAGTGGGGTCAATTGTAACATTTTTTACTTAACTATTTTTAACTAACAAAAAATCCGATATATTATTAGTATTAATTGGCAGACGAGTAAAGTAGACTATCCTCTACTAGAAAAAAAAAACCTTATTTTAAATGTTATTATATTAGTTATTAACAATTTTTGACAGTCGTGCACTTGTTACAATTGTCCCCACTTACGGGGTCAATTGTAACAGATCATAAATTCAACTAAAACATAGTTAATTATACATATTATCATAGTTGTGATATATTTTTTTATTGATCAAAATAGTAGTGATATTTTAGGAGTAAAAATAATAATGAGCATGTAATATTATATAAATGATATAGGAAACTATTGGTGGTTCTTAAAGAGTTAAGTAATGGTTTGTAAACATAAGATTATTTATTTTCAGATGTTACAATCGTCCCCAAGACGCCATTTCAGCTTCATTTGTTAAAAACAATGCTAGTTAATTAACAAAACTAATCTTTTTTTTGTTGAAATGTTAATTAAGGTGTCCACTTACATATTCGGTTAATAATTTTTATTTGTTTAAACAAAATTACTTTGTTACAATATAATATTCCAATACCAAAAAAAGTACTTACGTAGCGTGAAAATATCTTTTGTGATGTAACTCTTTCAAAAGGACATAAAAATGGTTGCCAGCAGGGGTGTACATGTAGATTTATTAAATGCTCCTAGTGCGCCACCTAGAAACCAAATCTTGAGCCCGATACTCGAAATTTTTGCTCTGTTACAATCGTGTCCTGTTACAATTGAAAGCAATAAGGAGTAGGGGAGCTAGCAATAAAATTCCTTAACAGATGCCATAGTTAACTGAGAAAAGTAAGAAAGCTGCATGTTTAATGCATGTGAGATCATTTCAAATGAAATATAATTTCAAAAGAATCATTTAAAAAAATTACTTTTTCTTTTCTCATATTGTGCCACGTTTTTTGCAACAAATGATAATTGTTAGCAACTTAGTTTTTTCAGCTAAAAGCAAGATCTTTTTACAAATTTTGTAAAAATTATGTTAATTCTTAATAAGAAATTCTCTGTTTTCTGAATTAAGTATCTTCATTTTATTTTAATTTTTAAAAACGTCTATCACTTTTGGAATATTGATTAGTTGAGTTCAAAATTAAGTTAATGTGATAAAAGGCGATGATTTGTTCTGAAATTACATATTGTCTCATGGAATGAAATATTTTACAAGAATACTGAGGAGTTAAAAAATAGGGTAAATTTAATCCATAGTTTTGACCACAAGACCATAGTTTTTTTTTAATGAAATAAAAGTTCTAAAGATAGAGATAAAAAAGTGTATATGCATGATTAAATTTTCATACATTTATTCAATTAAATATAAGCAAAAAATAATGAAATATTGAAAACAAAATATGAAAAAATATATATTTGAATACTACAAGGGGCTATCTCCCCTTAGTGTCGAAGTAAGCTGGCCCTCCAAAAGAGTTAAGAAAAAGTGAAGTTAAAATATAGAAAATAGAACATTTAATACACCTAAATATGAAAACATAAGCAGTACAACATACTGATACTGGTATTTGTTAATGAAACTATGGAATTGGATAATATGTAGGTTTTGTCAAGTAGGCTGAAAGCTTCAATCGGAAAACATGTTAGATCTGTAGAACGTATATTCACAGGGTACATACGGTTCGTAGAATGTAAGAAAGGGGTTTAAGTAATATAATAAAATAGCTGAGAATTTCTTTTTAATAGTTTTCATTTTAAAATTAAAAATATGAAACGACCAACTAGAAATTGATACGAAACAACCAAGCAATGATTTGAGGTTTATATTTTATTGTTACTTAAAATTAAAACGACAAGTTGGATTAGCAAAAGTACTGATTACTTGAAAAGTACTGATTACTATTTTACTTAAATCCTTGTTTCCGAATTCATTTGTCATGGGACTGGATTTACATAAGTAATTGACGCAGCATTTGCAAATAATAAAGAAAAATTGCTGCAATAAATGAAATTGATATTAGGAGTCTCCATTTAAAAAAAATAAGAGATAGTTTTAGATTAAATGCTTGTTATTAAATCATAATTTAAAAAGAAACAATTTATATACTAAACAACTTAAGAGAATGAGTAGCAAAAAATATTATAACATAGTATAAAGCTTTCATTTTTATAATGCTTTCATTTAAAATATTCTTATTGAAAGTATTCTATAAAATTATTCTAATTATTTATTTCTTTTCTCCAGTATCTATTATACTTAAAGTACTTAAAAATCATAAAATAAAATTGTTAACTACCATTCTTTTACCACAACAATTTGATGTTACCTAGTTAATAAAAAAAGTGTTTGTAGTAAAAAAAAAATTTATTATAAATAATGTACACATTCTATTACAAAAAAATAACATAATCTTAGTCATATTTCTCATATTTAAGGTTCTATTTGTAAAAATAAATTATACAAAATACAGCGTCTTAACTTTCAAAACAAAAATGCAAATATAGTGACTGCAAAAAATTGCTTTTATGCATTGAAAAACAAAAAATAATCTTCGAAGAAGCTTTATAAAAAAATATTAAAAAACAAAAATAGCTAAAATTCTCGCCAAATTTACCTCTATCTAAGAAAAAAAAAACTATTTTAAAACTTCGTTTTCGGAAACAGTGTGTAAGTATGGCTTCCAAAGTAATAGTTCAATTTTGGAAATGTTATATAAAGTGGAAGCGTATAACTCCTGGAGTATACGCTTTAACTTTATTTATTAAACCGGTAAATGACTTTCAAGAAATTTGTTTCTGTTTGAATAATCTCCGAAAAATGGAAAGAAGAGGAAAAAAGAAAATGGTTACAAAATCTAAATCGAAAAAAATGAAAGCAATTTGTTTGGATTTAATGCTTTTTTTTCCGAAAACTATTTCCAAGAGTCATTTAGATTTTAACTTGAAAATGAAGTTATATATTTTACCTGTCTGTGCGACGTGGAAACAATTTTAGCTTTCAGAATTCGCAACAAATAATTTTAAAATATCTTTCTGAAATTTAAAATGAGTTTGAAAAAATAGTTTTAAAAATAAGACTAAAATTATTCTTAGTTTTCTTAAAAGTAATAAACTCTAAAATGTATAGCATTTAAAAAAAAGGTTTAATACATATATTTTTGAGGAAATTGATAATAGTTATATTAAGACAAGTATTAAGAATGTAATGAAATAATGTGTAGCACGTTTAAAAAGTACAAAAAGACATATTTTTCTCTAAAGGTTGCATTTTTATGGAAAATGGAAATTTAACGAGGAAATAGAAATATTGGAATACAATACCGTTGAAAGGTTAAAATTACCAAATGAATGGTTTAGTTACGGTACATTTTTGTTTTATTACCATAACTATGTTTTTTTTATCATTATCATACAGTACGGTAATTTTTCCGGAATTTGTTTCTCAGTGCATAAATCGTAATATTCTAGGTTAAAATCTCCAAAAAAATTATCATCGAAAGGTTAAATTTACCATGGTAAAAAAAAGTATTGTTAAGAAAAAAATTTGGTAATTAAAGCATGATATCTCCGAATATAGTATAAAAACTATTTATTCGGTTAAATTTAAATTTTATTTTCATATTTTTTTAAAAAAATATGTTTTAAAAAGAATAAATATACATATATATAAAAGAATAAAAGAATAAATAAGAGCTAAAATTTTGAAAATCAGAATTTCCGGTTAGCTGTAAATGGAATAATTATCAAATAAATTGTTTAAATACCATATATTTTTTTAAACAGATTTCTTTTTCTATCAGAAAGGTCAATAACATACGGTATATTTTACCGGATTTTTTTTCCGTGTATACTCCACATAGGGGAAGAACAAAAAATGAAAGAAAACCTAACTCTTTTTAGTACCTTTTAAAGTAATGGTTAAATTTTTTTCGTGCTATTTAGACTTCTTAATTCGTCCAACGATCAAAATTTAAATGTGATAATGAATTTTTCCATGCAATGATTTTAAATTACGAAATCATAAGCAAGACCTTGCTGCTTTCTCTGAAGAAAAATAGTGCATGCAGTCCCTCCGCGCGGAAGAAGTTAAACTTCGTAACCTGCGACGTTAATTGTGGAAGAATCAGCAGTCGTAGAAGGATCTCTAGTTCTATTCAACGACTCTTTTTCCTGCTCCGCTCGCTTCCGTGCTCTGTAATAACGGTAATATTGTGCATTTTTCCCTTGTGGACCTCTTGAACCAGTGGAAGTGCTTGTTGCCTCATCGTCTCGCCATGGAAGATGTATTTGTATTAATAATGTATGTGAATGCGTCATAATGTAATTTCAAAAGAGAAAACCTAACAATCAATTGATATTCACAAGAGACAACTTCTTTTCTCACAATCTTGACATAACCTTAAATCCGTCGCATTGTCCGTGGGCTTGTTTTCACTCATTTTTCACAATTGTTATCCACTAAATTTGAAAATATAAAATACTATCCTATTAAATTATATGTGCATCAAATCAAACTAAAAAAATATTTATAGAAAATCAATACTTTTATGACTTTTATTATTTTTATGCTAGTGAGAACCAAAACAATATGGAAATGAATGAGGGAAAACTGGATCCTACCACGTGATTTCCCGCCCAATAAAAATGTAGCGTTGAACGTTTAACGCAACCTTGTTGGAAGTCGCATAAGAAGTATAACTTCAGAAAAACACGATTTTCTTTTAACACACTTTTCACCCTTAATATATGTGGGAATCCACTATTTGAAAAAAGAAATTGTCCTCAGGAGAGAGGTCGATTTTTTGATTCCCGTAATGTTAATTTTACGTTTTACAGAAAGATGTGGTACTAGTACCGTATTGTATTACAAAATTATATAAAGTGAAATAAATCAAATAAACATCATTTGTACTTTGAAAGAACATCATTTGTGCTTTGAAAGCTGAATTTACTTAAATAAATATCTACAGGACGATTTGATATCTAGGTTCAAGTAGGTTATTCAAAATTTACTTTTCAAAATACAGAAATAGGTAATAAATTACAATCCAAATTTCAGAATTACAATCCAATTTTCAGAATTTTTAAACTTTGGAATAATAGAGAAAAATATAGTATTGTTAATATACCATTAAAATATTGAAATATGTTTAAAATATTTGAGCTACATGAGTAAATTAATATGAATGTGCCTCACTTACTATATTCACTAAAAAAATAAATTTAACTTAAAGTAAAATTGAACAAATATGAAATGAAATGCGAACAAAAAATTCTATGTAAATTGTATCTTATGCTATAATTATGTTACTACAAAAAAAGGATAGAATGTTGGAAAATAATTGATAAAATGTTGGGTTTTCCTCACTTATTTTATTTTATAGGCATGTTTCTCCTCCATTTATTGTATTATTCGCAACATGCGTCGAAAATTCCTTAATTAGATTAAAATTGGATTTTTCAGTTTTGTTAATTCGTCTTAAAAAAAAAGGTTACTAAATTTTCATATATTTCATTAGAATTGTTCATTTCTCACAGTTTTTAATGTATTTTGTTTCCTTATAAAGTTTTCAGCATTAATAGCTGTAATAAGCTAAATTTCTATTGTTAAAGTATAAACAAACATAAATTATTTAGAATTATCAAAATACCGTCTGCAGAAATATTTTCTGGCTCAGCTTATGCCTTCAGTTTAATATCATATTTAAAATAAAAGCGTTTCAGATATCAGATTTCCATATATATTTTGCAAAGAAAAATTTATTATTTTATCACTAATTTATGCTTAAAATTTATATTATTATTTTGCATTATTATTTTATTAATTCTTTTTATTAATCAATATGGCAATCAATTGTCAGTAGATTAAAGAATAGAAATTTAGCTTGAAAATTAATATGGTTACTAAATTTGAAAATCTACACAAAAAATTAATTTAGCAGTATTTTGACATAGTTTTGAAAAACTTAAAGTGTCTCTTCAAATTCCTTTTTCATATAATTTGATGATATAGCAAAATTTATGGAACCAACAGTTAAAGGAAAAGTAGTACTTTGTAAATTGATGGTCTTAGAATATAAATCTCTGAATATTCACAGTTTCAGAATGTAAATCGCGGACAGTCATAGCACTTGTTATTGAGCCATATTAAATATAAAGGTAACATTGGTGTAGTTTACCAAATTATTTTCATAAAAACAAATCAAACAACTTGAAAGTCAATATTCTAAATAATGAAAACAATTTATCAATGGAAGTAACGGGTAGTGTAATTAAGTAGATGTGCTGAATGATTGAAATGAGTTTTATGGAAGGAAATGAGTTTAATGAAGAAAAATTTATTTATGTTATTTTTTATTAAAGGTTTTAAGTTCTTTAAAATTTGAATAAAATTTGAAAAATTAATTCGTATTTAAAATATAAACACCATAAAATACCATAAATTTCATATGTGTTAAAGTTATGCAAGTTATATAGGTTCCTAAAATTATTAATGAGCTGTTTATTTTAATATAACAATGAACAACTACGTATAAACATACTTACTTTTAGAAAGCATTTGAAACAGGAATCATATTTTTTATATCCTTTTTAAAATGCAGGACATTGAATAAAAAATTTATTATGTAAAAAATTATTTTTTTATTTAGACTGTTATTATTTTTTTGCGTTTTTCTAGTTTAAAGTTGCATCGATATAATAAAGCATAGAGTCAAAAATATTTAAAAAATATAGAAATGCATTTTTTTGCAAAAATATATTATTTGTTCCTTGTGCTGTGTTTAAGAAAATTTTTGCATTGTTCGAATTTATTAATATGAATTTGTTTAACTAACGAGGTATACATTTCTCTAACTTTCTTTAAAGGGACGCAAACGATTTCGAAAAGATATATTTGCACATAAAAGTAATAATTTTTTTTCCATATAAAATTTACATTTTTGTTCACATTAATTTGAAATGAAATCCTGATCATACTTCAGTTAGTTTTAATTTTTTAGAAAAATAATACTTTCATTAAATTTTTTAAGAAAATATACTTAATTTTTTAAAGATAAATACATATTTCCATTTTTTTAAGTGAAAGAAATCTATGCATAAATTACGTACTGGAAATCAGGAAAAACATTCATTAGTTATTTTTAATTACAATTGCATGCTCTAATAGTAAACTGTAATTGTTTTTGAACAAATAAATTTATCTCATAATCATGTATGAGATTATTTTCTATATTAAAAAATTGTATTTAAAGAAAATATTGCTGCTTTATAGCAATTAAAAGTATATGTGATTTATTTTTGATTGAATTTCCTTCCTAGTATTTCATAAAGCTTTAAAATATATTTCAATAATTATTCCTAAATTTTTAAAATAGTAACAAATATAGATATCATTTAAAAACATAAACGAAACTGTTTGCAATACCAAGTTTAAATATATTTTATTTAAATTCATAATGTGAAGTTAATTTCAAAGTATCCTTGCCACTTATTTAATTAAGCAACCAAAGGAACTTTTATTAAACAAGTTCTCGTAATTCAGAGTTATTAGTTCTCGTAATTCAGAAATTCTCCTTTTTTACAATATCGCATAAAAGATAAATTAGAGTTTCTCAAATATGAGAACTATTTCCAAACTAAATAAAATACATTTTAAGTTAACAGACATTTATTGATTTTGTGAGTAATTTATGTTTTGTTTTCTTTGCGCAATTTTCGTATGAAAAATAAAATTGCATTTTAATTTTACATTTTAATTCACATAAATAAAGTAACCCTAGTTTAATAAGTGCTTAAGCTCTCAGCAAAAAAGTTTCCGTAATTACAAACTTACTTACTAATTTGGAATAGTTCATAAGCAGTACATCTATTATATTTACTACTCATTACCCCTAAAAGCACCAAACATATTTTTATTTTACAACAACAATAACATTGATAAAAAGCAAACAATGTTACATTCGCACGCAAACATAAAAATAAACAATGTATCAATCATCGTAGTTTTAAATTGCAGTAAATATAAATTAAATTACAAAATTTTTTTTCAGAACGTATTTTCCTCCTAATTCCAATTTTATTTCATGTTTTTTTCTCTTTTTTAAGAAGGTCCGATAGACAAAACTATTGAAACTTTTGCTATTATTTATTACATAAAATTATAAAGCCTTTTATAATGTCTCAAATAGTGAGAAAAATTAAAATTCGATTAGTTCACTTCTAAAAAGTATCTGAAGACAACAAAATAAATAAAAAATGAGTAAAAAAAATTAAGGGCGTTTTTAAGTATGTTTCATTTGGGAACATTAGCGTCTGGTAGAAGAGTTTTACTGATGGTGGTCATGATTGCTTCAGCTGAGTTTCAATAAATATCTTCAGCTTTAATAAATTATATGAACTTAAAATTCCAAACACTTTTTGAAATGTGTTGATAGCTCACACTTTTGATTAAGTTTAAAATGATAATATAATAAAAAAGCATTCTATATATTCTCCAGGAATAGTTTATGAAATATACCAATGGCGTATCGATAGGATATCAAAAGAAGTTCAGGATATTTGGCAATATTGTTTCAAGTTGTTCCATTTCTTTTGACTAATCAAATTCCACTTCTCTTTTCGACTTTATATTACATTGCTAACAGAATGAAATATTTACAATAAATCCACTATGATAACAATAATATTTCTATTACATTAAATAACATGTTTCGTATTTATTATTAAAATAAGATCATGGCATTTAAAATATATCAGACATGTTGCTAAATTTTTTAACTTAATAACTTGCTTTAGCAAGATAAATGATTTGTATTTCATTAAAAAACCAGCAAAACATTTTGTTAAATAATTAGTCGTCTTTATTTAAACTATAAATGAATCCAATTGAAGATATAAACAAATCGTAACATCAATTACCAAATTATGATTTTTACGCTGTAATTATTTTGATTTTCATTTAAAATATTTTGAAAAATTTAATTTACAAATAATGAGAATATCATTTTGGAAACAAATTGGAGAAAAATGAAAAATAAACTATTATTTCCAACTACTCTGATGCTAATTAAGAACTGAGTACTTTTATATCATTCTATTATAACTAAAATAGTGAAACAGAAGCATACTTTCTCCAATGTAAGCATGAGAAATTACCTTATATTTCACTGCCATAGTTGATCGTTTGGTTTTTCGAAACTGAGTGAAATTGCCAGTAAATGTGCGTGATATTCTTAAATATAAGCACTAAATTAAAAAAAAAAGAAGAAAAAAAAAGAATTTCTTCTCTTTCTATACCGTGTTGAAAAAACTCTTTTTTGCACGCCAATTTTCCCGGGATTTCCATTGGCGAATATTTTTCTGAGAACCACTTCGTGATTTGATGAAATTGTGACGTTACTTTTTTTTAATGTTTTTAAGATGATTGCTCTTAATAGTTTAAAACGTATAAATTTTCATATTAGTATATACTTTTGTATAGAAATATATCTTAGTTTTAGTTTGGTAAATTATATATTAATATAAGCATCGATAAAATGTTGTATACCATTTTTAATTGCATTGGTTTTTATAGCAGACGATTGTTTTATGAAAAGAGCTTTATTATTATTTTATGAAAAGAAGATCAGTTAACTTTAGCTTGATGATAGCATTAATAATATTTAAAATACTAACTATGCATAAATGTTCTTTCTCTTCTTAGAGAAATACGTATAATAAAAAGGCCAAAGAATTTTTTTAATTGAAAATATTAAAAAAAAAAACTCGACTATAAACTGAGATATGCATTCTTATATGTATAAACATATTTTTATGAATGATTTGAAGCACTGTACTCAGCAGCTTGTTTTACTACCAGATTCCCATGATTGTGCCGCAGTCATCGTTACTTGATCTGAAATATATATATTTTTTACAGATAATAATTTATTCCCTTTTCAATTACTTTATTATTACTTTTACTTTATTGTTACTTAAGACAAGATAACATTTCTCTTTTTTTTCTAACTTTGAATTCAACTATAAAGACAAGCGTTGTCAAAGGGGCAAACTCATGAGGAGTTGTTCGTAAGTAAAACTAACAAGCCTCCCATTTAATTACATAGACAACATGAGCCAAAGAACCTCTTAGAACCTCATAGCCCAAATATGGTACTCGAATCTTTTGTCCACGTATTACAGGAAATATATTAGACTAAATTTGTGGTGAAGGCACAAAAATTTGCTGTTAGTACATGTTAAACGAATAGAAAATTTATTTAAAAAAATCCTTCAAAAAACAACCTTTTTTAAAATTTAAGTTTAATACAACGAATTTTTTTCATATATTAATAATTATCAAATTAAAATTTTAATAATGTTTTATAATAATTTTTGTTGCGCATTTAGCGAAATGAAATTAATAATAATAATTGTGATAAGCTTTCAACAATATATATATATTAATTTGTTAAAAAATATTTAGAGAAAGAAAATCCTAAATTGTTTCGTATAAATGATTATTATCCAAAATAAAAATAGTAGAAACATGCAAATAATATAATGCACTTAAAACTGAAATATGTAAAAAAAGCTATTTCTAGCTATATATGAAATACATAAAAATTTTAAAAGAAAGAAAAGATTGTTGATAATGACCAAATAAAAATCGGATATTGTTGATAATGACCAAATAAATCAATGTAATTAACAATTAAACATATTAACCATATAGAATTGATTTCAGAAATAAATATTTCTTTTTATTTTCCATTGATTATAACTCAGTAACAGTTTTTAAAAGAAAGAAAGCGAAGAAAAAGTTATACACTACTTCATTTCTTATGACTTACGTTTTCTAATCAAACTAAAATAGTTTGCCTAAAGAGCATTTGTTCTTTTACGCAAAACAGTATTCCTAGTTTATACTGCATATGCTAACAATAAAATAGATTAGAAATTGGCGAGCACACAAATTATCTCGTTTGTAATCTGGCTTTCTTTTTCAGAAAAAGTAATTATTTTCCTTACAAGGAAAAATATTCGAGAAAAGAAGAACTAAAAGACAAATTTCCTTTAAAATTGAGCTTCACTTTAAATGTTAATTTCGCAAACATCAAAATTCACTACTGATTTTAATTATTAATATTTAGTTCATTTTTGCTCGCGTGAGGTAGTACGTAATTTACGAGTGCAATTGTCAAAGAGTTGTAGTGAGAAAGGTTGGATGTAATCCTAAAAATACCACTCATCTTATATTCGTTAAGTTCAAACATGTGCGGGTGTGAAAGTGAATTGTTATGTCTGCCTGCCAGTCATGCAACTTTTGAATAATTCATTAGGCCACGCTTTTACACGAAACATAACAAAATCTAATTTAAATGCATTCAAAATATTTTTTTTCGTATTTCATTTCGTGTAATATAAAAACCTTAAACTCAGACGTATAAATAATTAAATTTAGCCTTAAAATAAACTAGAAAAAATACACTGTAGTAAAAATACTTATTTATTTTGCAATAAATTTTCAGCAAAGATTTTAGTCTCATATAAGTCATATAAGTTTCATATGTGTTTAGTCCATTATAAAATTGTTTTAAATAACCAGTAACAGTCTGTGAATTAGATTAATAGTAAAATTTTCGATTAGGAACAATCTGGTTTGGAGTTAAGCATGAATGACTTACAAAACATAAAAAGAAAATAGTAAATAATTTGAATATACAAAAATACTAGTAAATACAATAGTTTTGTGACACATTGATAATATTTCATACTCTATTTATCGCTATTTATTTCCTAATTAGACGATAAAAATTAGGGCTTTAAATTTAACTTCAACTTAATCCGCTGGTTCGGAATTAAACATGAGTGAAATACAAAACATACAAAAATACTAAATAATTTGAACATACAAAATACAAGTACATACGTTAGAACATAAATGTTTCGATCTTATAAATGAATTTACGTTTAATTTAAAAATTTTCTTACTTTAACTAAGTATTGAACTGCATTTTTTTAAATGAAGTTTTATATCAAAAGACTTCAAAATGAACTGATTCAATACACAGTTCGAATTTTCATTCTAAAATTATGGCAAAATAGCCGGATACAGTCTGTCCACCCAAGTAACCGTTAGGTTTACGGTAAAGAACATTTTTTAAATTTATGGTTAGGAAACCGTTTACAATTACCATGGTAAAGACATCATAAATACAAAACTAGACTGTTTTTTAAACAATTTAGGGCAAGTATTTTCTCAGAACCGTTAAAAAAAGAAATGCTTTTCGTTAGGCAATGGGCATTGGAGTTGAAAGTGCAGGACACTGGAAATTTATTATGTGTTAAAAGGAATGGAAATTGTGGTGTCAATGTCACAAGACTCGAAACCCAGCTTTGTCAGCCATAAGATCTGTGGATTAGCTTTCTGGGTAATGGTATTCACAAAGCTGCATGGAACTAAGTAGGTCCATCATGTGGGCTTAGCTTATGTAGTTAAATTTCTTGTTGTTTAACCGCATTAGGTAAAATCAGCTAATAAACGGGTCTATATACAGTTAATAGTTGGAATAATATCTAATTTATGGTTATTTGATTGTTTTGTTTGAATATTTTAAAATTAAAATTAGATAAATTGTTATGGGCTTAGCTTGTGTAGTTAAATGTTTTGTTGTTTAACTGTATTAGGTAAAATCAGCTAATAAACGGGTCTATATACAGTTAATAGTTGGAATAATATCTAATTTATGGTTACTTGACTGTTTTGCTTGAATATTTCAAAATTAAGATTAGATAAATTGTTATTAACGTATATTTGCATCCATTTCAGATAAATTTCATTTTTAACATATAATTGCATTAATTTAAATTTTTTTCTTCTTATTACAGATGAAAAACGACACAATAGTTTTAATTTACATATAAAAAGCGGAAAAATGCCCGAAGATAAGAAGAAGAAGATAAGAAGAAGAAGATAAGAAAGAAGATAAAAGAAGATAAGAAGAGAACAGTAGAGCAGCTGTACTAGAGCAGAAAAATGTAATTAAGATTTAGAAGAATAAAAGACATGTATATCATATGTGCATAAATGAAAGATCAGGCATATGTAGTTAAATTTACATTATTGTATCAAGAAAAATCAGGCTAAAATAGTGACACTAATAACAATTGTTAAATTAATTATTCTTCAAAGCACAACTTTTGCCGAATCTTTTCCACTTAACAAGAAGGTTTGATTGAAGAAGATATTCTTAAATGCTCAAAAATTAATTTTAAAATGTTGATAAAATACACCTCAGGACTATTCAATATGATAATGCGAAATGCAATGCAACCAGACTCGGATGCTTTGTTATGAGAGCACAGAAGATATAAACTTT
>NC_092210.1:39582468-39587539 GCF_043381705.1 Parasteatoda tepidariorum | reverse complement strand
TATATATATATATATGAAAAAAATATTCAAACTTTTGTCTCGTCCCTCTGCTACTTGTCTTGATTTGATTTCAATGATTTTTTTTAACAGGTTTTAAAGGGAGGGGGCTTGTTTTCTTCCTGTTTTGATTGGTGTATCGTGGCATTTTGTATTTCTTTGTAATGAAAAGCAATGTAGAACAAAGTGATAACATTCAGTTACCAACAATAATATTAGCTGAATTTATATTCATTATTTAAAGGAACTTATAATTGAATGCTTCAACCGCAAACTGTTATCTCCTTTGCACTAATTATTTAATGCAGAGTTGTTAAATAATTTTCAATATACTCTAATTAGTATTTGCAATATTGTACACTCAGACATGCGCAATATAACCTATTTTAGTAATATTATCAATATTATGTACACCAGACATAGAAAACCACTATATGATTCGAAGCTGATAAATAGTTAAAGATTTTTGTGTATACTCGAAAAATGTGAAAAAAATTGTACGTATTTAAAATAATTCGTAAGAGAACATGGCTTAATAGTCTTTAACCCCTTTCAATTTTACAATTTTTATTAAACAATTCTATCTTGAATTATTTTTTTTCTTAAATATAAATTACATTTATTTTAAAAACTATTTACTATTAATTGTAATCACTGTATTTTGTACGGATAAATGTGTCGTAACGTTATTTAATTATTGTTAACATGCACGGATAAAACAAATTCTGGTAAAATTTACATACTTCTTGGTTATGACATTTCAGGTGAAAGAAAAAGAACAATTTTGTTTAATAGATGTACTTATTTAAATTATTAATCTCGTAATTTTTCCCTTCGCGTGGTAACAGCTTACCGGAAATTCTGGTTTTCAAAATTTTAGTTCTCTATCATACTCATAAGCTACTATTTACCACGATAAAAATACATTAAAACGGGAAAGTAATAACCATCATGTTTTAATTTATAAATAAAACCCTGTGTTTTCATTTAATTGAAAAAAAAAAGAAAAATAATAGGAAAAGGAAAGAAAAATAATTTAGTATCATTTAATTTATTCCAATGCAGTGACTGTTATTACTGTGTCACATTGTTAGAAATTTGTCAAGAAATGGTTCAATAACAATAAATTTATTTGTTATCTTAACATCAAACAAAACAGTCGAACACAGATAAATAAGACGGTATTCAAACTGTTAACTGTGAGAAAAACAGTTTTCTAACTGCCTTCACCTAATAGGGTTAAAAAACAAAAATTTTATCTCACCAACTAGGCCCATAAAGCCACTTGGTTCCTTGCAGATAGATACGTTTTATAAATCAGAGGGCCTGTTATTCTCATGACAGGCAGAACGAGTCCTAGCGTTGACAACACAATATTCCCTCCATTCCTTTCGACATAGGAAGAGTTTCCAATGTCCTGCACTCCCTTATTTATGACCCTGGACTATTAGATTACGATACTTTCATTCACGCATAGATGGCACAAGTATACAAATGCTTAACAAAAAAAAGTATAGAGTACTTCCCATCTTTCACGATAGAAAACAAACCATATAAACTATTTAAACCACATTCCACCTTTCATTTGATAAAACACAACTCCACCACAACCTAATTCAAATGCCCAAAACCTAACGATAAGCTTAGCTTTAATATCCTGTAAAAAAAAATTTACGGTTTTGAAACCATGCTAGTTGTGAACGGATAAAAAAAAATTATTTTGCCTAAATTTTATGTTTAATTGTATGGACAGACAGCTGCCGGTCATTTTACCGTAATTTTGGAATGAATATTCTAACAATGCATTATGTGGCACAATCACGATACATTACCATACGTTTAGTTATAATTACGAAACTTAAAAAAAGTGAATTTAAGCGAATAAATGGTCTTATTCTGTGCTCTAAGATATAATGATAAAACTACTAAATCTTACCGAATTTTACCTCATTTACTTTCAACCATAAGATGAAGAAAAAAAAACTTTATATGTTAAAGAAAAGCACTTATTTTATTGTTAGCTTTATCAAAATCATTGCGATATTTCGACGTTCCCATCTATTCAGAAACACGGTCAATTTTTCCATATTCTGGTAGTTTTGATCATATTTTTTCTCAGAGTGTGTATTAGCTATTAAAGCTTTTAACTATTTTTAATCGCGCACTCTGCGTTTCTTATTGTACTATTTATTCCAGCTCTCCAATTACTGTCTATACTTATTATTTTTTAATAGTGTGTAATAGTCATACATTATATTTAAAGTGTGATTGTATAAATAAATACACAAATATCATCATGCTAAATATAATTGTAATAATCTGTTTCAATTGCAATATATGGACATCATTGCCTTCATATGAATTCAATTTTAGATATTATTACTAATAGATAGAAACCATTATTCAAATCTATGAGAAATTATACTGGTTAAAATTATTTCGCCTCAGAAATTTCATACAGAACTGAACAAAATCCATTGTAGTACTAATAGATAGCTTTCGCGGAGCAATAGCTTCATGAAACTACACACATTTACGATCGAGCGTAGAATTTCTCTTTGTTAGAACTGAGTCAACGCACATTTATCAACGGAGAAGATAATGGGGCTCAGTGGCGTAGATTGCGAAATGCGCCAAGGCGTTGAAAACATATATTATATGAGAAAAGCATTCAAAATGACGGCATTGATTTTTCATTTGAGTAGCTGTTATCTCTCAACTCTCGAAATCGCTTTGATTAATTTGAAAAATTTTCATACTTTTCTATCATTTCAATTAAACTTTTTACCTTGTCTTAATATAATCTCATGAAGCAAAATATTAGAAAAATAATTAGAAATTGTTTAAACTCTTTATTCATGAATTATCTCAAGATTACTATGAAAAAATGCATTTTTTATTATGTTGACGTTTATTATATTTTCGTTATTGTTATGTTTTCGTTATTGTTATGTCTTTGTTATTATTATGTTTGCATTTTATTATTTTATCATAGTAATCTATGAGAAGTTAAATGGATCAGAAAAAAACTATTTTTTTATTTATTTATTTATTGTTTTTTGAACTTGAAAAAAATTCTATCGAATAGTAGTAATATTTAATGATATATACTATAAAATAACTTATATATTGAAGTTTTAAGAGAAATATTAGTCCATTAGGGCCAAGACAGGACCAGCTCGAATTGGTTATAATTATTTTTATGAAGAATATTTTTAAGAATAATATTTATTAAGAATGATATTATCATTCGATATTCATATTTCGTGTTCAAAACAAAATAAACTGTCTTTTATCCTTCTTTAATTTTGGTTTAAACTTCACTTTAATTTTTAATTTAATATTTATTGGTATATAAGTTTTTTCTTAGTTTAACATTTATCAGGGAGTCTCATTCAACTCCTATCTTGTGTTGTAAACACAAACAGTGTACTAATATAAGTAATCAAAGTTTTTAACAAAATAAATTATTTTTAATTTTTTACTTTAATCTTAAATTGGAAATTAAGCTTATCTGCTTATCAAATTTGGGAAATAAAAAATTCTGCATTATAGTTCTTAATGCGGTTAAAAGATGGTTCGGTATTGCCTAGAATGTAGTTCAGGAGCAGAACAACAACGCATGCTATCATTAACAAAAACACAGTACATGCTTTTTTTTTATCGTGCTTTCATTTTCTTTTGAAGGAAAAATATATTTCAGCTCATACTATGCAATTTAAAGTGTCACATTATGTACTTGGTTATCAGTTATTCTTTTTAATTAAAATGGGCAAAATCTGCCATTTATCTTTTTCGGTGTTTTCAACACTTTTTTCGTTTTGTTTTTGCAACTCTAAAACTTCCAATGGTCAACTCATAATTATTTTTGTTCAAAAATTATAAGAGTGCTTCTTGATTTTTTACTTAACAAACTTTTTAGTTAAGTGACTGATTATCTCTGACAATTTTGGCAGTTAAAGCGATCCTTTTTTAATGCAAAAGGAAAGCTGAATACAATCAAAGTTTTCCAGATTAATCTACCTGGTAGAAAACTTTAGAGAATTCACGCGATATTTGACAACAAAAGAAGAGATTTACTAGATTATCTTTTTCATATTATCTTAGCGTTCCACACACAACGAAATAAACTGTTACACAAATTATTATTTTTTTAAAAATTGATAACTGACAGTTTAAATATCAATTATATCAGTTCAAAAATTTAAAAAAAGTTAAAAATAGAAAGAAATTTAAGCGAGCGAATTATTTCTTTTCTGAACAGCCTACACTGTAAAATATTCTTGAACAAAATACGCTAAAGAGTATCGGCATTCAAGAAACCGGTACTTTTTAACAGAAAATCCATCTTTACGGGAAAGTAATAAACTGTTATTTTTGCACAAATAATTACTGCAAAATCACTAAATCATAGTAGTTAGAGAAATATTATTCTAGAAATTTGCTTAATAATATTTTGCGAAAAAATTTATTTTAGGGATGCCTTTATACCGCAATTTAATCCGGATTTTTTAGCAGTGCAGAATCAGAGAACATAACAGAATGCAAGTTTAAGTGAATTCATATTCAACATGAATATTGTTTTATACACGGCAAATATTTTCCGCTTTTTCAGATAGGCAAAAAAAATTATTCATACAAATAGAGTCATCATTCTTGTATAAAGCTATTTCCGGGACTCGTCTTTAAAAGGAGACTAAACTATATGACAAATCACAGCAATTTGTAAGCTTTATCTTTTGTTATTTGTAAGTTGCTGGACATAGATCATATAGCACTGTATCAACCATCCCGTCAGGTAACTTCCCAGACATCGTGAGAAATAATAGAGCTGTATCACGATAGAGTTCTGTAGATAAACTACATCGGTTATTCATTAGGTTCCATTAGTGATGACAGTTATTGGAGGAGGTCATTGTTTAAGTCCATTGTTTGTCTTAGTCAGTTTGAAAATATGGCTGTCTACGAACTTTATTTTTTATAGTTGTAAATATGACAACATTCATTAAAAAACTATAAAGCGTTTGAACTCGCGAAGCTTACACACATCCATATATATATATATATACACACA
>NC_092210.1:39554292-39582404 GCF_043381705.1 Parasteatoda tepidariorum | reverse complement strand
TTTGACCAGAGATATGTAAATTAAATTGAATGGATTCGTTTGAATACATGGATTAATTTACATTTCCTTGTGATAAATGTGCAGTAAAAATTGCAAAGAGTAATTCTGCACGTCGATACTTTAATTAATTAGAAGAATAAAACTAAATTAGTAAATCTAGAAGAAATAAAGAATATAATTAACATTCGCATTTGAATGAATCATTTTAATGATACCTTGAACAATCCTAAATTAAATTACGCTTTTGAATCTTTTAAATTAGTTTAAACCTCAGAGAAAATAAAATTCAATTTCGCTCTCAGAAAAAAAATCATTGTAAGGAAAATTTTAACTGTTAATTGGATGCCGTAGAAGATTAGTCAACTTGTTACTGTTTTATACAATGAAAATTTTTTAAAAATAAAATATTACAGACTTATTCTAAAAATTAACGTTCTAATTACAAAATTGCTTACTAACTTTGGAAAATCATATTTGTTTAAAACAATGGAAATTTAGAAACAACTTAATATATTTTCTTATATCGAGTAAATTATAAATAAGATATTGATGCTAATTTAAATAAACACTCTAGAGAGGGAAAATTATATAAATGAAACGAATAATGGAAAACCCACAAGATGAATGATATATTTAAAGTAACCATTTTTGCCTAGTAAAAAAAAAGCTTTTACGTGATAGGGAAAGTGATGGCTATTTAATATTCTCATCTGTAAAAATACAATGGAGACATTACAAAATCAAAAAATTTGAAATTCGGAAGAATAATGCACATAAAGTAGTTATTCCGGAATAAGGAATGCGGATGGACATTTAATATTCTGAGCTGTAAAATTAAATTGAAGGCAGAATGAAATCAGAAAATTGGAAATTCAGAAGAATAATTCAAACAAAGTAGTTATCCCGTTATAAAAAAATGGATGGCCATTTTATATTCTTATTTGTAAAATTAAATTAGAGGTGATATGAAATCAGGAAATTGGAAATTTAGAAGAATAATGCATATAATCTGACATATATTTTAATAACTTATAAGTTTGGAAAATCAAAACAATGGATGGCCATTTTATATTCTTATTTGTAAAATTAAATTAGAAGCAATATGAAATCAGGAAACTGGAAATTCAGAATAATAATGCATATAATCTGATATATATTTTAATAACTTATAAGTTTCAAATACCAAAAAATGGTCATGACCCAATTTCTAATATTGTAGAATACTTTGCAGGTGCAAAAGTTTTGTTCCCTTTGTTACTATTTTTGATAAACATGTTCATATTATTATGAATAATTGATTAATCGGTGCCATTAACTAATAATAGATTTATTTAAAAAATGCATTTAGTTGCACCATGTATTTGGTTGTCAATTGTTCTTCATTAAAAACTCCCTTCTTCGTGACCTTTAGATTATGAACTTCGTGGATTAATACAGAATGTGGATAAATGAATAATTGCTATAAAGTAAATTGGATGATTACTATTGTATATTGGATAATTACTATAAAGTAAAAAAAGAGCTATGAAAATTCTAAAATAGCACAAAACTAAAATAGGACATGTTTTAACTAAAATAGGCTAATTAAAATTAACAATTCAAGCTAGAAAAAAATAACAAAAGAGAGGAAACTTGAAAACAATTGAAATATGAATAAAAAATATAGCAATTGAGTTAGAAAATCGTTTAAATTTTATAGTAATTAAATATAACATCATCGTTCTAACAAATAACCTATAATATCATTCGCGAAGTTGAACCGTAGGTATCTAAAACAATTAAATGGATATAAAAACATGAAATGCATATAAAAGTGCTAAATAGAATACATAGCAAGCAAAAAATATTGCTTTGAATTCTTAATATCATGTCTTGGTTGCATTTAACAAATGATTAAAATGCGCGTAAACGTGATTCATAGAGAAAAAAAATAGGTTCCAAACTAAAATATTGCTCCCCTATATTTAGTTTTTTTAGATAAAATTTTAATTGATCTAAAAAAATTCGAATGAATTTTTGATATTTTGGTTCCTAAGTGTTTTCGCATATTTTACTAAAAACTACCAATACATGATATAGTTAGAAGTACACAGCCGCTACGCTTTTTGCCATCTACAGTACACTATTCGACACATTTATTTTATCTGTTTAATTATTTTAGAAACATGCAAATTATTTGCTGCTTTCGATAAGGGACAACTGAAACAACAAATTACTAATTTTCTTCAATAAGACATTTTGCTTACAGACAAAAGTTGAAAAAACAAACAAAAAAAAAACACATCGACTCGAAATTTTCACTGTAAAAAAAAATCCCGAAACGTTTCTGAATATATTGGGCAGCTACGGTGCTTGCAGTTTCAAAAACTATTCTGGATATTTCAGAAACCTCTTGTAGGACTAGACTATCAACCATGTCAACCATCATCCATCAAAAAGTACCTCAAAAGGAATCGAGTTTGCCTTATTTACTAGTGAATTCAAATTTTAATATTTGTAGTGGTAGCCTCGCTACAAAACTCCGCAACCAGAATTTTATTTGTGGGAAAATTCGATGAATGGATGCCACTAGCTAATCCATTGCTGCTTTTCGCAAGGCTGTGAGAGCTGTATTAAGATCACCGGACTTTCAGTGCTGATCGAGAGAGCTGTTTCAGGATCATGGTCGTAGGAGTGGTAGTTTCTGTGTTGCTATTAGCATCCGAGGGTGTAAAGATCCCTGTTGCATGTGATCAAGACTGAGTAGCAACAGCGTGATTAGGACAATGTCGAAGTCACAAATAACAAGTCAACTCTTCACTGTGAACCATTTATCGAACTATATATGTTCAAATCGAAGTGGACGTTTCAAACGAGGTAGAAGTATTGGTCAAGGTGGGCGTGTTCGGACACGACTGCGAGTCACCCATGTAAAGCTAGGGGCTACCGACAATGTCAACCGTCTTCTATCAAAAAGTACCTCTTAATAGAATCGAGTTAACACGTTTGAATCGACATCAATGGGATTCAGTTTCCTACTTTTCAGAATGAAAGAAATGTTTCTCAATTGATCGGAAACATAATATTAAAAGAAGTTCTCCGAGATTTTCTGAAAAATTTTTGGTGAAAACTGGTTTCTGGAATTTTTTACAGTGAAGAACAGCATTGTCCAGAATCTCCACGCACGTTTCATAGTTTATGTTTCCAACCATGAAACTAAGGGAACCAGACCAAACCATGAAAAACCCAGGTGACCGAATAGTTTTGACCAGAGTATTTTTTTCTTTTTAAATTACAATTATAAATATAAAATTGAGTTAATCATAAAATAAATTAGGAAAGATTTAAATAAAAATATATTGTAAAAAAAATATGATAATAATATAACTTGATTGAAGACTTTACTCAATTCAAAAATATACAAATTGTAAATAACAATCGGCATGTTTCAAGCGTTCAACAAATATGCACCCATTTTCAAGATTTATCATACGTGAATGAGAAAAAACAAAGGTAACTTAAAGGTAATATAAACCATGAAGTAAAGGAAAAAAGGAAAAATAAAAGTGAGAAACGAAACTTTAAAAAAAAATAGCTGAGAGAGACAAAACAAGAAAAGCCACAGTCGCCGTAAAGAATCACTGAAATACATTTCAATACAAACTAATTTTAATATTTTTAACTTACAAACATGTAAGTTTAAAATTTAATATAGGTTTTAACAAGATTAATTTCAAACAAGTAAATTAAATTTAGGTAATTACAGAAAGAAAAAGAAAGATTCTAATAATGATACAAACTTGAAATTTAAAATAATAAATTTTCCATGTCCATTTTCAGAAACATTTCGACAAAGCTTATAATATCGTAACTAGCTTGGTTGAAATGTCGGGGAAAGATTTTTTTAATTAAATATTATTTTCTAGTGACCAAAACAGTAAGTTAATGATCTTTTTATTATTTTAAGAGCATGAAAAAAATTATCATATAAATGGAAGGGGATTAATTATTTGGAATAACGAAAATATTTTACACAATTTAATTAAATTCTTTGGAGCCAAATAATCAACTATAATTCTTTTGCCGGATATTAAATAACCAGTTATGAATGTAAAAAAATAACCTTATGGCATTTTATAGAAACAAATGTTTAACTTCATTATTTTAATTAAAATCAGATAAACTATTATTCGATGGAATTACACTGAGAAAAAAAGTGTGAAAGCTACAAGAACATGATAAAATTTACCATAATGTGTTAAAGTAGTCAATGAAATGAAAACAATAGCAAACGAATCATTTGCCTTGTTACAAAGACAACTTATGTTTTTCAATTGTTACAACATATGTTTTTCAATTGTTACACCTTGTTACAAAGACAACAAGATCAGGCATCTCAATTTTCATTGCATCATAATTAAGTTTATATCTTACATTAAAATTTTGTTTTTGTTCTATATATATTCGAATATTTTATGATATTTCAAAAACTATATGTATCATCTATTAATGTTGTCACCTGTTCTTTTTGAGAATTTTTTTTTCAAAATTGAATTTGATTAATTCAAAAGATACATTGTCTAAACCTGTTGCTCTGCTAAGCATAAATTTAGTACAAACGTATGAAATCGTCAAAGTATAAAAAGCAGCATTCAACCGATTATTTATGAAAGATTTATGTTTCACACTTTTCATTTCTAGGCATGTTCTCAAATGCCTATGAGTTACAGGTATTCAATAATATGATCGGTAATGCATATAAAAATTCTCACAGTTCATAACAATTCTCATATCTCATATTTTTCCTTCTTTAAAAATACCTTTTCTATATAATTACTAAGCAAAGTGAAAAAAGATTAATTACTTTCATGTTTTATACATGGATTAAAAAGAATTTAAGTATTTCGTACATGTATAATTGTTGATAATTTGAGCTTTTGAAAATCTGAAAAAAACTTCATAATTACTCTCTCCTTTATTTTAAATGCACAAAAGCACGAATAATGCTAATTATGATTGTAATAATGGGCAGAGAGATCAATACAAGGAAAAGGTAAACTTTCATATCAATAACCAACTACCATCAACACAGTTACAGTTACGTTAGGCTTAACCACGAGTGTGGTGAAATAACTAGCTTAG
This sequence comes from Parasteatoda tepidariorum, assembly GCF_043381705.1. Lineage (NCBI taxonomy): Eukaryota > Metazoa > Arthropoda > Arachnida > Araneae > Theridiidae > Parasteatoda > Parasteatoda tepidariorum. The sequence goes on along the minus strand of NC_092210.1, from coordinate 39,577,283 downwards.
CCTAGGGCATTTTTACTTGAACGTTTATCATCAACAGTGAATTAACAGAGCATTGAACAGATAAATTTGTTTTTTGTTAATTAATAACTCCACAGAATTATACCGAATTTTTTTTTATTTCCTATGAGCTGCACAATCAGTCTTCCCGATCAGCAGACCTAATGCGTTCTCTGGAAGTGGTATCCACTCTTTCAGGACCACCACAATGGGTGAGATACAGTTGGTCATGTTAATTTGGACGTCTAATTTCTGCCGCACTAGATGGCAGCACCGAGACTCTATTTGGATGCTTAAGTGCACTAGGAATTTAATTTTGCCGGAAAGCCAATACTTATACCGAAAATATTATGGTTCATATTAGCGATATTATGGTCCCCTTTATGGAAATTATGACAACATAGTGGGGCTAAAACATGAATCTGACTTTCCGTTTTTAGTGAAATCGAAATGGGCAAATCAATAAATTTTTTTTGCAATCTAAGAGGATTTTGTGAATCAAATTATTTTTTATAAGAAAAAAAAATATTAACCAGACTTTACTTTTTATAAACTAATTAAGATAGCAGTAAAAATCATTTATATTACTGCACAATTCTTAAATTAAACTAAAGTAACCGGTAGCAGTCTGTCCATCTGATTAACCAAAAGTTCATGGTCAGAAGCATTTTTTAACTTTTTGTTTTTGAAACTGCTGACTACTGATACGGTTGAAAAACCGTGAATGCAAAACTATACGGTCTTGTAACCATTTCCAGCAAAGCATAGTTTTAAAAAAGCAGATTTAATCGGACATTGGAGTTCTGTGGATACTGCACGATTTATGCGTGAATGATAGTTTCGTATTCCAATAGTCCATTCAATGATTGAAGAGAGCAGGAAGCTAGAAACTCTTCATTTATTGAAGAAATGAAAGAAATATTTAAGTATCAAAGCTGGAATTCAAATCCCAGTTTAATTGGTCATGAGAATTGGCGATTAGCCCCCTCAGCTACAGTTTGCTTACAGCAGCATGGAACAAAATGGCTTTTTTAAGTGAGCTTAGTTGACGGTGATAAAGTTCTGGATGTATAACCGTATAAGAAAAAAAATCTATAAAAAATGTTTCCGAGAAATTTCGAAATGTGTATATTTTTGTCACATTATTTTATGCACTTCATTAGTTCTTAAAATAAAAGAGTAACAACAACAAAAATGTTCTTTTTTTCACGAGAAATAAAATTATTTTTAAATTGCATGCTGTTATAAGGTTACCTATCTAATTTCTATTGATGACAGGAAAACTCATAAATTTTTTCCATTAAGTGAGCATCTTTTTCATCGATTCATCCAATTTCTATTATTTTGCCCTGACGTTGTATAGAAGAAAAATTGTGTAGTCAAAAATAAACATTTGCGATCAATTCTTTGCTCATGCATTTCTATTTACAAACAATTAGTATTGAATATTTTTTAGAGGGCGTCTTGTATCATTAGTAAATCACGTGATGGAAGTTTAATGGCCGAAGAAACGAATTATGTTTCTGTGAAAAATGTTTTTAAAACTAATCGGCATTACATAAAAATTATATATTTATGAATGAAAATAAGTCACCAATGAGTAAAAGTATTTTTATAGCTTGCAAGAATAAGTACATGAAAATAGAAAACGTTTCCCTTCACAAAAGAGCAATTAATTTAACGCGATTCTAAAATTTTTTTCACTTAATTATTATTTTGAGAGTATTTTTATATAAGTTTTTACACTAAAGATTATGTAATGAGTTTTTTAACAAGTGGTTTTAAAAACGCTTTGTTTCACAATATATCATCCTATTAATTTTAAATTTGATTATATTGCAAAGAAAAATCCACCTCAGGGCATAAAATTTTTACTTCGAAATGATTATTTATAATTTAATTTTTTTTTTTGTGTATTACCTTGACTAACAATTTTTGTAATCAAATTTCTTAGTTGAGAAAAACAGAGAACTCAAAAATCCTCCGTGCGCGTGATGTTATAAAGCAATCGTATGACAAGATCAAATTTCGATTTATTTCACTTCATTTAAAATCCTTTTAACGCAAAACATCTCTTTTTAATTCCATAGCTTACGTGCGAGATCCCCCAAAACAACTTAAATGCGACGTTTATCCCAGAAATAGAGATTGCTACTTAACATTTTATCTCTAAAGATGATGCAACTTCGCTGAGCATCTTTTTATTCTAAAAAAAAAATCGTCGCATTTTGAGTCCCACTGCTTGATATTTCGAGGAAACATGATTGTAACAAAGGTGAGTCCATAATTGCGATGTGGTTTTTTGCAACTGTACCAAAATTGGGCGTCGATTACAGCAATCCATAACGTCTGTGATTTTTTACTTATAATTTAAAATATCAAATTAAATAATTAAGACTATACACTTAAATATACTTATAAATATATTATTATTAAATGATACTTAAATGTATAACACTTTTATTATTAAATAACACTTAAATGTAACAATTAAAGCTACAAAATCAATTACAATTACAAGTATCGTGATCGCTAATTTCATATGGACGTAAATGATTGTTACCAAAACGAAAATCGCTTATAGGTAATCATGATTACATGCAATCAAAGTTTATCATTGCAAGTTTTAATGATTTCAACGAATCAAACGATATGATTACAGGTAATCATAATTATGTTTATCAAGGCTTCACTAATCATGTTTACAAGGTAAACATGATATATAGAAAATTGTAATATCCGATTACAGTAAATATACTGGTAATCAGATCATAAAACGATAGGACGGATAATGTATGTACAATATAATGTATCTAGATGTATGTACGCGCAATGAACGAATTTATATATGTACATAAAATATATGTAAAATTTATTTGCATAGTTTGATTGTGTGCATGCATTTATAATACATGTAAATAAATACAATGTATGACAGTACGTAAGCATATCAAGTGTTCGAATTTTACGTATACACATGTGTGTCTAAATTATTGATTATGTAATTGCATACAGACAAGTACAAATATATGTACGTGTAGTAAAGCAGTGTATGGATGCACGTATGTACAATGCACCAACAAGCAATATGAACTACCCTGAATAACTTTTCGGATCTTTACGTTCCAGAACTCAATTTTAATGGTTTGAGAGGATGATAAAATATGTTCATTAGTGCAGACGATATTTCAAATTACAAAATCAGACACAAAAACGAACATTCTCTGAATAAGCATACCGTTTTTTCGTCGGATTCAGATTTCTGACCCCTAAAACACGCAATCTGGAAAATATGGTCCCCATAGTTTGGTCAGAGGAGCGATCCAAAGTTTGGACCCCTTAATATCAATTTCACTTTTGCGTATTTTGCCATACTTCAAGAACTTTTTAAGCTAATTGAAAAATTTTTGCACACAATTATAAAATTTGTTTATCCTGAGATAATTCTGTGCGAAATATAAATTTCACTGAATATTTATTATTTTATTTAATAATTGTCAAAAGAATTTAATTCTGAGGTATGTAATTTTTTCCATGATTTTAAGGTATGTAAATTTACAAAATAAAATACAAAATTTGGGTGAAATTGGTCGAAGAGTCCTTGAGAAATCGAATTTTAAATAAGTCGTATTTTTAATTAAATAATTCGCTTAAAAAGCTCTTGAGATACGATTAAATATGTAAAAAGTACTTAACATTAAGAAGTGTACACTTTCGACCACTCTCCTGACCGATAATTTTCAGAATGTTTTCAGATAATTTTCTGCCCAACCTTCTCATAGTCATGGGTTTGGTATCCAACCTTGCTGAAAAAAAGGCTTGTTGATTCAGAGAAAGTAAATTTATTATTATGCACTAATTAATTTAAGTATAATTCAGGGTCATTTCCCATAATCCGTAAGTTTGAGTCCTGGTACATGACAATCCGATCATTAGATCAAAAGCTATTGTGGATGTTCTGATTTATTTCCGTGCACTGTACATACAACATAGGTATATACCTGCATGTGCACGTACATAACTATTTAAGTTCAAAACTAAATGCATGCATAGACACAAAAGTGTGATTGTATGTACATTATATTTATGTTTTTTTACGTTCGTAGACTGGTGCATTAAAAATCAGATGCAGTTCGCAAAAAAAAAATTATTATTTTAAATAATTTTTTCAAAATTAGTGAATTTTCACAACGTAAGTGCCAATCTTTATAGTTGTCTTGACATGTTAGCGTAAGATTTGTTTTTCTTTCTTATATGCTGCAATATATTTACTGAAACAATTATTTGCTCATCAAATATGTATGTTTGTTTTTAGCTGAGTAATTAGATATTGAAATTTAATTTTTAAATTTCTGTGAACTGTATAAAAGAAGTTTATAAAATATAATTTCTTCCCGCATTGCGTATTGTTAAGCCTAGTTCGAATTCGTCTTAATATTATATCTGTGCTACGCGTGTGTTTGTCTTACTAATTATTGTTATTTTAAGAATTATTGTTTATATGCATCCTAAATCAGTGATTTTTATTTTATACTGTATCGCAATAATAACTTTTCTGACTCTAATGTGTATCCTATCTAAGTCATATTGTAAATTTTAGTGTTACTGAATATCAAAAACTGTGACAACTATTTTACACCAAGTAGAGTAAAATAATATCTTCAGTATTTCCCTACATCAAGAACTGTTCATAGTTGTCAAGGACAGTTCCCAGTGTTAAGTTAAAATTGGTGTTAAGACAAAATTACAGGAAATGGCTATTTTCGACAGTGTGAATCTTAAATATTTTACTGTATAAATTTTTTTAGATTGTAATCTTAAGATAGTTAACGATAAATATAACTTTGCAATAAAATGACGATAAACTCTAGTTGCATTCATCAGGAAACGATCTAAACAATTTTTCATCTGGCATCTACATTTTATCTAGTCTAAAAGGTTCCAAAATTTTGATAACCAGACTTAATTGCTACGTACATAAAAACAAGTAATTTTGAAAATTGTAAAAATGCAATGTCGCATTTTGGTAACTTGAGTGTCATATTTAAGGTTTGGCTAACTTAAATGAGGCGAAAATGCTCTAAATGAAACAACTCAATGTTTATCGCATTGTTTAGGTTACAGATGTTAATTCTTTTTTAGGTTACTTTGTTCAGGCAACGCAATGCTTTGTTAAGGTTGCGGATAATAATTCAATTTCACAAAGAAAAAAAAATTTACAACTGAAATCGTAAAACTTTAGTCTTTTTCTGGGAAAATGCCAAAAAATGTCCAATCTGATCTAATTGCTACAAACTTTTATATTTCATTAAGTGTTCGCAGTCGTTCGTATTTTAATATTTCAATAAGTAATTGTTACCAAAATTTATAAAATGTCTTTGGAGTCAATCCAATCCACACTTTGGAATCAATGTCAGACGTTTTCTATCGGTTCTCCATAATAAATAAGTTTTCTCAATTTATTTCTCAACTTTTTAGCATACAGCTTATATTTATAATTCAATAAATACCTATGAAAAATTTTAATTAGGTTAAGCATAATTTGCGTTAATTATGGTATGGTTTTATTTGATGTTTCTCCTAAATAAATTAGTTCCAATTCTACATTAATTTTACGTTTCACCAGACATTCCACTCTTTTTTTTCAATTACTGTTGATTTTAAATTATTCCTTTTTTAGAAACACTTTTTAGTGACATAACTGCAAACAAAATTAGCACTAATTTTAGATAACTTTAAAAAATTTAATTTGGTTAAGTAGTACGCGTATGCAACCACGCGTATGCAATTATTAAGTTAGTATCTGAGACATAAAAAAGGAAAGATATGTAAATATTAATGGAAGCGCTATAAACTCTTTCTTTTTTGGTTAAATAGAGCTAAAAGCTAGCAAACATCACTAATATTATCGTTCAAATATTTTGAGAACAGAATTGGATACGTACAAGCGACGATGCATTGAACAGCCAAACAGGTTAAACACATACGCTTGACATTTCTTGCAGATATTTAAGGAAATCTCATTCGGAATTAAATTCAGCACGATGATTTATCCAAGTCTTAAGGCTGTACATAATAATGCCATGCACAAGCACGTAATTAGATATAACCATGTGATTAGCTGCATGTAGCAAACTGTTTATATTTTAATTATTACCAATGGTTTTTGCTAAACCAATGAGAAACTTACATTTTAAAACATTTTTCCCTAATGAAAAACTAAAATTTTTAAATGAGTCTTAGGAATAGAAACTCAAATGGCCCCATGGACTCGCTTTCTATATTTCAGGAAGCAGTTTTGCGCTATAAGAGAAATTGGAAATAGGCGCACACGCAATCACACAAACTCTTCATTTTGTTATTAGAGATATCTGATACACTTTATAACTTTTATTTAAGCAAAGAGACTTATTTTTATACAATTTAATGTGCAACTTAATTCCGCTTCAAATCTTATATTAATTTAAGTACCTCCTTTGACAATAATTGCAATTCCGCAAACTGGGAGCATTATATTGATTAGTTAGTCCAAACTTCCGGCCACAATGCTATTCCCAGTCCATTCATTCGCTCTTCGCAAACTATTTCGGCTTGAAGTATTTATATTTTTGATGAACTTATCTAAATGATTCACTGAACACTCTTTATTTTGTATAACATGATGCGGTGATCAAAAGTTTGCTTAAAATTTCTGCTTTTAGATTAAGTGCTTAAAAAACTTTTTTATCCATTATTTGAGACTAAAATTTATTCTATGCAAAAACGAATATTAGCAGTTTTACTAAATATCGCTACGTGAATATTGTATGCAATTGTAGAATATTGCTAGCAATATTCTATAATTAAATGCGACGATATAATTTTTGATATGAAGTGTATTAATGAGTCATAGTTCAAGCATGAATTTTTTTTATTTAGTGAAGTTATATTATTGTATTGCTGTATTAGATTTTTTTTTTGTTTAAAATTACAAAAAGTGGCAAATGAAAAATCGTAAATTATGTGCAGAACTTTTATTTAATTTATATGTCGTTAAAAATTAACTACAGTTATTCGATACACTGTATGAAAATTTTGTGTATTTGAACACAATTTTTTTTTTCATTATTATGCACCAAAGTTGTGTTAATCTTATCAACAAGACACCTTGAATGTTCTTCTACGCTAATTAGTGCAAATAAGCACCGCCCTGTTTGTAATTCAGCAACACTAAGACGTATAATTATTGTATGATATGACACGCATAAGAATCAGTGAAGTTAATTTTACGAGACAATATAAAATTAAAATCATTAATTTAGGTGGCATACATACACTAATTCTTAAAATGAAAGAAGTTTTTAAATCAAACATAGGCATAGTACAAAGAGAACATTAAGACGAATTCAAATTAGGCTTAACACAGCAGGCGGGGATAGAAAGAATACAATATAAATTAATTTAATACAGTTTACAGAGACGACTTAAATATTAAAGTATAAGCAATCTTATTACGCAAATAAAAACTTTCAGACATATTTTACTGCGAGCTTTAGTTTCTGCAGATGAAAAGCAGCATTGAAGGCAGGCATAAAAACTCGCCAACTTGTTATTGATTGTAAGCAATTACAGACCATATCCAAAACGAGAAAACAATAGAGCTTTTGAAAGTAAAAATATTTTACTTAAGGTGTGAAGAGGCTTAATCTTGGAGTAAACTTTATGCATTTTTGGCGTTTAGAGCTTTTATACATCCTTTAAGTTTTATATGAATGATCGATTTGTAGAAAATATTGCTCCTTTACGCAATTTAAAGGGTAAATCAACGTTAAATTCGGAAAGATATTGCACCATTGTTTTTACAATGTACATTAAAAGAATTCTAAAGAATAAACTATTATTTTAAATAACACATATAATATCAAACCATTTTCTTCTTTAACTACTCAAAACAAAAGGTTAAAGCAGTATAAGATAAAAGAAATCTGTTTACTTTACCTTTCAAATCAATATGACAAAGCTATTATGAACAGAACAGGGCTCTTAAGGAGGCTTCTTAAGTTGAAAAAATAAATGAAAGCCATTTGTCTGTTTGAATATAACTTAGATCTGCAAAATGGGCGAATTCTTTTCTTTAAATGGTATGAGATGAGAGGAGTTTATTGAACTTCCTGCCGTTTTAAGAATTTATTGACATTTATTTAGTTTTAAGGCACGATACATTCATGGATGACTGGTGATTAGTGTATATAATGTTACACCTTACAATATGGAAAATAAAGAAGTTTAAGAGTATGAAATCTTTACCTGCACTAAAAATATCGACGCAACAAAATTTTTTGCACACTAATACATTGAGTTCATTAGATAATATTTCAATACTTTTTTCTAGAAATCTGACTGAGACTAATCAAACCTCAAATTCAAACTATTATATAAGTTTGCCAGAAAGTGATTTTATTATTTATTATTTCGTTTATAAAGGATTATAAATAAAATAAATTTGTAAATCTAGTTTTCCTCTCATTGGTCAGAAGTCATAGTTTTACGTATTATCCCGTATGTAAGTTTTGAAATATATATATATATATATATATATATAAAAAATCNCGTGGCAGCAGGAACTCTCCTCCTGATCATGTGCTTCTGGCGTTGTTGCTGTTGCACCTTCAACGCGAATCCAGACCCCAGGATACCCTGCAACATAATTCATGATTTGCATTGGGAACAGAACTCTGCAAAACTATTACGCTTCTAGTTCTGATTGATGCATTTGAAACCACTGGGTACATCACATTAAAGTGGATTATGAAGAAAAAAAATCCTTTTATAAAGGCCTATAATTAACAAAGGAAAAAAAAAGACTATTTGAAAACAGCAGCTTAGGTGAACACACTAGAAAAAAATATAATGAGCTTTCTAGCCACGATATAGAGTAATTGATACAGAGTATTCAATTGAGCATTCAGCCGATATATGATAGAGCATTCAACTGAAGTAGTATCTAGAGCAATGGTTCCCAAGAGATGGTTCTACGGAGCGCTAGGAAGATCCTAGGGATTCCGTAAGTTAGAACCTTCTTTTTCTAACCAATAATGATTGTTGAATCCCGTGATATATATATATATATATATATATATATATTAAAATATTCATCCATTTTTGTAATAATTTATAGATATTTTTATTCATTTTTCATGACTTAATGCCAATCTTTAACAGCGTCCAGATCAGTTAAAATCACCTAATTCTGAGGAAATTTGTTAAAAACATATTTTTCCCCATTTTTATAATAGAATCGTAGTAAATTCTGTTCCGTTCATTCTGTGATTTCTTTCCACTCATTATGTTAGCGTTAACTCATGGGAAAGCGTTAACTCATGGAAATTTTTCTAAAATCTCTTTCTTTTCTTCACGTAGCTGACGCATGTGTACTTCTTTGACTCAAAGAAAAAAAAATGTTCAGTCTCAAGTAATATTTATTAATTCAAATATAATGCATGTAAATTTTTTTAAAGGTTTATATCTATAAGAATGAAAAGAAGAGTTTGTTGGTGTGCTTGTCTGTGGATGTTTTTCATTTATAACACCAGAATCGCTTGTATAAGCGAACTAAAATTTGAACTGTTGGTGGAAGAGGCAATTTTACTCTCCAAATCTAAGAATCGTTCCGACATTTTGATACGATTATACGGGATAGCTTTAAAAAATGGAACGTTCTCATTGGTTCAGCATTAGTAAGTGATGTAAATGAAATTGTAAACGAATCTGCATATTTTTGTAAATGGTCAAAAGATAATACTTTTCGATGTTCGTTTGTTTACAGCACTATTTAATAAAATAAGGAATTTATTGCACGTTCTTGAAGTTTCAGTAGTTTACATTCGTTAATTCAGGTAAGGTCAATGGTAAGCGAGTTTGGCTAGTGAAGTCCCGAATTAGTATTTCGAAGGAAATATAAAACCACGAGTTACTTGTTAAGAGTTATGATTTTGAAAGGTGCCTCAATATGTAACTAAATATATTAAAACTAACGGTAATGGAAACAAAAACAAAAGCTTTAAACTAAAAAGTATAATATATGAATAGAATGCATTTATTCTTTTCAGAAAACCATACTAGATAACTAGCAAGATCAAAATTGCGATCTCATGTCTTCGGATCATCATGAGGGATGTTTCCCAGTCCGTCGCCAATAGCCCATTGTGCAGTTCTAGTGCGACATAAATTAAGTACCTCCCTACCTATCTAGATACTTAATATACAAATATAGATACTGTGGTAAAAGGTTTTTATGGCCCCCGAAATGGATCAGTATAGAATAAAGTGCCTGATTGTGGTAAATTTTTAATATAAGGAGTTGGCTGCGAGCTATACAATCACAGTTATGATTAATTTAATAACGAGGATCAACCGAGAAACAAAATTTATACATACACAAAATAAAGAATTTGTTTTTCGCTTTTTTAAAAAAACAAGATCACGAAAACCATAATGGTTAAATAGAGCTGTAAGCTAGCAAATCACTCATATTACAAAATATTTAATAAATCTTAAGGAAAACTTTTTCTTTGGTATGTAATGCGGGAATATTAGAAGAAGATAGTCTGGTCCGCTTTGTCTTTGAGTGTATGTATTTCATGAAATTTGGCACAAATTGGTTCGAATTGAGGATTTGTATAGGTTGCATACATATAAACATTATGCTATCTTTATATAGATTGATAGATTTTGAAATATGATTATCAATACATGAAGAAAAGGAATTACGAAATATCAAAATACTACTGTGGAGGCATGATACATGTAGAGGCATACGCATGATATTTTAAGTCTCGAAAAGAAACTGATAATTAATTAAAGAACTCCCTTATTTTCTAAAAAGTCAATTTCTAGGCCTCTCGCTTTCTCCCCTCCCCCTTTAAGAACACTAACCCCAAATGATTTATTGTTGGGAGAAAGAACTGAAAGAGTCGGCTAAAAAGTTTAAGAAAACCTTCTTTAAGACGCTTAATGACAATGCGAATCCCTTAATATTGTTATTATTATAACAACCAATTTTTGAAACCTAAAAATCCGCGGCTATACAAGAAACTCTCAGCATTGTTCAGTACTAAATTATTTTGGTGTTATTACTTCTCTTTAATTTAATTACTCCAATTAATTCCTCTGACCAATTACTACCAATGTCTATAGAAATTAAATAATTTATCTGATTTATTCATGTATAAGGTATCTGAAGATTAGAATTTATTAAATTTTAATCTTTTAATTATCACATTAAAAGCCTTTCTTTAATATTTGTCAGGGAAAACATTTAAAATATGTAAAAAATGTAATATATAAGCAAAACCATTTTTCCACCATTCTTAAATTTAATTTCCATCTATAAAACAGCTGAAAACGGTTGTTATTAATTTAAACCTTTTAATATTTTCCATTACTATGACTATTTGTTTTCGAAATTAGTTCAAACTCAGCAATTTTGAGACAAATAAAATTTTTGACACTAAATAAAACTTCTTTATGATTAGAAAAACAGACAGAAATTTGCTCTCTGATTTTTTTGGTTTAAAGAACTTAAAAGGAAACAATTTGTTTAATTACAATTTTTTTTTAAAGAATGACCCTTCATAACTTCTTTTCATTTAAATAAAGCATTTACTTAATTAATTAATATTCATCTGCAACTAATTAGTCTATCATAAATGGAATACTAAGTGATTTTATCTTATTCAATGAATTCACAAATAAGTACATGAATTAGAATAAAGTACACAAATATATTTAGGATATTTTTGTTTTCTTCTTTTTTGCTAGAGTTTGAAACTAATACATAAAAAATAAACTACATTGATCTGACAGCAATTCAAATGTTCACTACTGTCAAAACCATTTTTAATGTATAGTATTGTTTTCTAAGCAAGTATTTCAATAACTGTTTGTTTATGCGATTAATGCAATCATTACTAATAAGTGTTATTTAATCCTTATTTTAATAGTGAATTAATTCAGAGTCAGCTTTTTAATTTTCACTTTTATTTGAATTGTTTTTTACCCATTGGAAAAATAGGTTTTGGTTTGGATTTGATAGTGTCTACACACTTTTCAACTGTGTTCAAGTAATAGTAAACAGTGCGCATGCGTCGTCATTGCATGTGTTGCTATGGCGACTGCTGCTGTTTTTCTTCTTATTTTCACTAGCAGGCATTTTTATTGTATTTTCATAATAATAATTTATAGTATTTTTATATTCTTTTTATAATTAGCATATAATTACTGGCTTGACGGGATATTAATATAAATATGAATACTGAGGAAGGAAAAGTATTTTGTGACGTCTTAAAACGCGTACATAGGCAGGATATGAAATTCAATCTGACGACCAACATCAATTAAGACAGTTTTGGCAACCCATGATTTGAATTGTTACGTTGTTTAACGGAGTCAACCCAGAAAAAAAAAAAGATTTGACCAATAGGGAACCAGTGATCGTAATAAGGCAATCACAACTTTTTTATTGATTTTTTTTTTCATTTCCAATACCCACCTGTGTTAACATTTCGTCAATTCAGACATTTAAGGGGCAGATTTAGTGGCCACTCTTTCAGGGGCACCATATTAGGTGAGCGAACTTTGCTCCGACAGTAAGGACAGATAGTACAGAGAATGAAAGAGCATAAATGCCTTGCCCACGCTATTTGAATTGTTTTAAACTATTAATTATTTCACTCATTACAATAAACTTTTAATACGATAATTTACAATAAGCCTTTACAACACGACAGCATTTAGCTTATAGCAAACAGCAAAAGTAGATAAGTCAAATTGGGTTTTGAATGATTTATTTTTAATGTAGCAGAAACTCTGTAGGCTTATTAGACTTTTAGTCTAAAAAGTATAAAGCTGATCGGAAAATACTACAGACTTTTCCAATTTTCTCGGTGTATTGCAAAATGAATGAGAAAAAGAAGGACTTTCTAATCTGCATATGAGGGAAGCGTGGTGGCTCAGGAGATAGAGAGTTCATCTTCCAATGAAATGAATCGGGTTTGAATACCCGCGATTTCTGGTCGATAAGAATTCAGCACCAGACTCACACCGACAAGTGCTGACTTATAATTTCCTCAATGGATCAGAGTCCCTTGCCGTCAGGCTAACCATGGGAGATTCTCGTGGTCTTCCTATCGATGTAACGCAAATGCGGGTAAGTTCCATCAAAAAGTCCTCCATGAAAGCAATTTTCCACAATACTTGATCCAGGAGTTCCCTTGTCTTCTCTATTGGATTCAATAATACAAGGATACAGATTTGATCATAGTGGTCGTAACCCCAAAATTGAATCGACTGTTCAACGATGGTTATGAAATCCTAAAATCAGCCTATGAGAGCTGTGGCTGCTCAGGGGATAAAGTGCTCCCCCCGATGAGGTGAACAAGGTTTAAATACCAGAGATAGTTAGTCCATACCAATTCCGCACCGGCTCGCACCGACCACAGTGGTGACGTAAAATTTCCTCAGTTGTAGAAGGATCATAGATTAGCGTCCCCTTGCCTTCAGGCTAACCTTCGGAGGTTTTCGCGGTTTTCCTCTGGATTGGGTTCAGAATTACAAGGCTAGGAAGTTGAACATGCGTGGCTGCTCAAACGACGGTTATAAAATAAAACAAAAACAACCAACGATGCATTTACACAAATCACTATAATGCAGTCAAATTACCAGAAATGTAAATATATATATATATATATATATATATATACTGNTATATATATATAAAACGTTTTGCCATCTCTATCTAAACAAAATCCCATAATTTCTTACTATCTGCTTATTTTTCTCCAAAAAGCATAAAAGTTTTTTCAACGCGTTTAAATTCGTTCAATTGCATATGATGTTAAATAAGATGCCTGAACTGATAGCTACAGTTTCAAAAGAAAAGTTAAGAAACTGAAACTGCGTTTGATTAAGATATTATAAGTTAATCAAAAACAACTAGAACTGCTTGTGACATAAAAAAAAGTCTAATGAGTGTCATTTTTGCACATTTTAATTGATGATCTTATCTAGTTTTAAACTTAATTTAACTTAATACTTAACATTACAGTGCGTTAGTATTTCCATGTTATGAGATTACGGCTTAAAAATGTTTCATTATCATACACGAAGAACTAATTCCTGTAACAGGAATTTTTAAATTATTTGAAGACAAGTACGCAAAAATAGCTAACAGTGGGATTTTTTTGCCCTATGCCTTAAATTTGCTTGGATTCACCAAACAAGCTTGCTGAAGACGATCGATTATATTTTAAAAGATCTAAATATTATTAACGAATCATGTAGCTGTTCACGAAATTCTGAAACTTTAACCTTCATGACACCCCTGGCCCACAACGGACTGCGGTGGAAATGCTTTACTTTTACAAAATATTATTGACTTAAATTATATTTCATTTTTTACAACAGTCGTTGAAAAGCCGACCGAATTTTCAGTACATGACTACACATGGTAAACTCTGTAGCCTTGTAATTTTGAACCCAATCCAGAAGACAAGGGAATATCGGGGCAAGTATTGGGAGAAATGTACCCTCATGGAGGACTTTTTGATGAAACTAATCCACCTTTGCTTTACATGGAGGGAAAAACCACGATAACCTTCCACGGTCAGCCTGACTGCAAGGGCACTCTAACCCCTAATCCGTCCACCGCTGAGAATATTTTACGTCAGAATGGTGAGTGAGGTGAACAAGGTTTAAATACCAGAGAGAGTTAGTCCATACAAATTCTGCACCGGCTTCCTCACCTGGCTGCGAGCCAGGTGAGGAATTCGAATCAAACAGTCACAGCGGAGATTCGAACCCGGCTGACCTCATTGGGAGGCGAGCGCTTTACCCCTGAGCCACCCCGGCTCACTTAATAATATAAAGAAGAATTTAGTAATCGGCATTGTCATTTTTTTAATTTCCCTAGTTATGCTTATTTTTCTTTAAAAAAAACTATTTCAATCACCGCACGTTCGTAATAAACATGTCGTAATAATAATATACGTAAGTAATAAATTAGTCGTTTGGAGAATAAAATACATGCCTTTGCTATATTATTGGGCCTGTAGTTAAAAATACCTAATAAATGAGCATTCTTTGTATGGCTAACTACGTACATTAGACCATTTAATTATTAATTATAGTATCATGCACCATAGTATAAAACACGTTCAATATACATTATCATTGAATAAATATATGTTTAAAATGAAAAAAATATTTTATGAATTTTTTTTTGTATCCTTCTTTTGAATGACATTTAGAGGTAAATATGAGATAGAGAGATATAGGTACTCAAAAATAAATAATAAAATATGAGAAATTCTGTCAAGAAAAAATAAAGTAACGTTATTTAGCAAAACTTAAGTTGAGAAAAAAGCACTTGCACATTTGTACAGTACTTGCGTGAAAAATGTTAGTCGCTCTTATATACACAGCTCAGTTTTTTCAGTTCTTAAAATTATTTAAATATTATAAGCAACAATACTCAAAGAACCATAACAGCTTTTAATAAAAATATGAAGTTACCACTGTCTTTTATTGCAAGTAAGTGATTTGAAATGAGTCTAATTATATTGCACACATCTGTTACAACCATTTACCTTTAATGTTTGTAAAAATATTACATATTTTTGTTTTAAAGATCAATACAAATAGTTTTAAGTAATAATGAAATAATTATATGAAATAAATAAGCGTTTTGATCATTTATAAACAAATGCAATACAAATTAATTTAATTTAAATAATTACACTCACTATAACTCACAAAATCTCAAAATTAATAAGAATCATTGCTTTTGCCTCGCATCTACACAATAATGACAGATAATATAATGAACATTATTTCAAGAAAACATATTTAAAAAACGTTTAATAACATATCTAACGTATGTGATAAAAATTCAATTATTCAGTTTCATAAACATGTGCAAACATACAGAAAACACAATTTATTGATAACTTTCTTACCTGTTTCTTGTTGTAACCGTTGCTTGTTGTTTGTTGTAAACATGTGCAAACATACAGAAAACACAATTTATTGATAACTTTCTTACCTGTTTCTTACTTATTGCAAAATATATTTTTTTTCCACATTCTTATGGATTTTCAAGCTATTTAGTCATAGTGTTTTTTCTCTTATTTAAATAAATTCAATGAAATTATCGAAAATTTTGTTTCTAAATTCCGAAGTAAGCATTTTTGTAGAATAACATTCAATGCCGTGAAAAATATTTTACTAAATTCTTGAGAGAAATTCATTCTAATCACATTAAATTTTTTCTTCTTTTATTTGATATAATTATTAAAACAAAATCTATGCATTATTTTGGTGAGGAACCTGGTTCTTAATCTTTAAGAATTTGCAGTTGACAATATTTAATTGGTAAACAAAAGCACAAATTTTTATTAAGTAATCTTTTTTCTCACATATAACAAAAATACAATATGAGCAAAATATGTTAACTTATTGCTATGACATAATTTTATTTTCATAGAAATATCATGGTACTATAACATACACATTAATATATACCTTATCTTATTATTTGAAATAATATAAAAATAAATTTTACATTTAAAAAATTTAAAGTGAAATCATACCTTTTTCGGCCTGGAGGAGTTTGTCAAATAAACTATTCCTTTTTAAAGCCTGTCCTAGATAATCAGACGATTGTCAGTGCTTTTAAAAATCTGACTTATGAATGGTAAGTCGATTTTTTTCCACTTTACCTTCAAACATGATACATACAGGAAAAATAAATAAAAGGATAACTCCGTTCAATTCGCCGGCAATAGCGGTGAAGAGATCAGATGGAACCCCAAAAAGGAATACCGCAGAGTTCGTGAGCGATGACCAATAGCAGGAATAGATGTGTAATCAACGCCATCTATCGAGCAATTGCTTAAACTTTAACATTTGACTTGGGTGATACATGGTTGGTGTTAAATTTCCATTGAAACTAAAGGACATAAGGCTGAGGAAGGAAATGAACATTGAAAACCAATGTGAGTAACGATTTGAGTCACCAATTTAAAAAGAAAGTATTAAAAATACCCATTGAAAAGGTAAAATTAAAATTTTAAAATATTACTGAAAAGATATTTGAGACATATAGTAATCCAAGTTATACGGTATTATCGAAAACATATCACATCGTACAAAATTATAAATAAATCAAATTTAATGTACCGGAGAAATTTCCTAAAATAAACTAATATTTTAATCTAACTTCATTTCAATTGTTAAGTATATGATTCCAAATTATGATGTTCTTTCATAAACTTCGCACTATGATCAATTTTATAAATGATCTGTAAGAATAAGGCAATTTATTATTATCACTTCACTATAGATATAAAAACTATTACGTCAATTCGTTTTATTTTCAAATTAAAAATATGCAAATTCATTTATTTTTGAATAAGTGCGACTCAAGTTAAATATTTTTTCCTCACTACCTGACAAAAAAAGTTGAAGTCATAAATACAAACAACTGAACTAAGGTTATTTAAATACTTCTAAATAGGAAAATATATAAATATATATACATACGATATTATATGTGTATACATAAACCAATGAACCATAAAATTATATTAGGTAAACGAGTAAATTCAAGGACAGCACCTCGACCTTAATTTTTTTCCTATGAAACTACGTAAATAAAATCATTTTAATTTTATTTGAATGATTAAAGAACCCTTTAGCTCAAAAAAATCAAAATTAAAGTAAAAAAAATGTAGTTTTGAGGATAAATTATTTTCTTAAAGTGCGCAAATAGCCTTTTGCATATATCCTAGTTCGATAAAGCAGTGTATGTATGATTATATGTTGGATATAATAGGGTAACCAACCAGTGAAGGAACACTACCCAGTAAAGGAGCACTTCACCTATATTGATCAAAAATAAGAATTTGAAAGTTTTTCTTTAGATTGATTGGTAGCAATAGCTTACTGCCAAATAATAAGAAGTCATCTAGCAATGTTTTGGATTACTTGGTCATATAGACTTCTCTGGAAAATTTTTTGAATTTGTTATTTTCTCTGCAACACATTGTTTCCTTGAAAAAATTATAAGGTGAGTGTTTGTATTTATATGTTTGAGGTGGAATTAATTGGTTTTATTTTTCTCTCTGTGAAAATAAGAATTCAAAATATAGTTATTGAAGTTACGATTTACTTTTTTTAAGCATCATAGCATAATAAAGTACTGAGATAAGGGGTGTTTATTCGCTGGATCACCAAATGATGAAAAACCAGTGAAGTAACAAGTGTTCCTTTACTGGGTTTTTTCTAAGTTAATGAAAATGAAAGAAAAACTTTAATTTTCTTGTACCTTTAGTGATATTTTGCATCAAAAGTATGTTAAAAATACAAAAAACAACTTCCAACCAGTAAGGGAACAGGCATGTTCCTTTACTGGGCTTAGATTTCC
This sequence comes from Parasteatoda tepidariorum, assembly GCF_043381705.1. Classification (NCBI taxonomy): domain Eukaryota; kingdom Metazoa; phylum Arthropoda; class Arachnida; order Araneae; family Theridiidae; genus Parasteatoda; species Parasteatoda tepidariorum. The sequence continues at coordinate 39,558,826 of NC_092210.1, read as the reverse complement.
CAGTGAATGAACAGTATGTGTTAATATGTTGACACTTCACTTTTCAATTCACTTTTCAATTCAAGTTAACATTTTCCAAGTATTTGTATGTTATAATTTCAAGAATCGCCTTGTTTTTAGATATTTGTATGGCATATAAATTCACAAAGAGCATTAAAAAATAACCAAAATTAAATGTTCCTTGGGAAATTTTGTGTTCCTTCACTGGTAAGAGCTGTTCCTTCACTTGGTCTTCTGACTACTTGTTATATGAACCTCCAAAACTTTAAAACAATCTTGTGTAATTTCTCTACAATTTTTTTTACATAATTTTCAATTAGTAGCAAATATGTTGACACTGTCATTTAACTAAAATTATGAATTATTTTGAAATTAATAAGATTTTTTAAAAGATAAGCGAAGCTTAAGTGTTCCTTCACTGGTTAGTTTACCCTAGCATACGCATTTTTTTCATCAGAAATATTTATATGTGGCATAGAGTGAGAAAAGTTGGTTAGTTGCATGCGTTACAGTATGCATACTCTATGTTTGTACTTTTTTTTAATAAAAGTTGTTTGAGAATACCAACTAGTTATCTCATAAAGATGTTGAGATGAATAATCTTTAATTCTGTTTCAAGAAATTATGATTGAAAATTAGAAAAAAAACTTTTTTTATAAAAAAAATGAGTCTTTTACAAAATTGTTTGTTATTAAAACTGTATATAATAATTTAGCTTTTTGCCTTAATTTTTTTTAAAAACTTTTTAGCTTTTTTTACGTATTACATAATTTTTTAGCTTTTTTTCTCCTTGAGCGTTTCTCGTGTGTCTGCAAAGGTGTTCATCACATGATTTCGTACTGCCCATTTCGACTTAAGAATGTGTATTTGAGGTGCAGGGAAAATAATATTCTTTTATTAAATATGAGCAAATAATATGATCTAGTTCCATTTTTTTTCATTTTTCATGATGTCTGTTACTATTTTCGTAACATTCAAGTGATTTGTCAAAATTGTTTTCCATTTCAGTAAATAAAAAAAAGTACAACATTTATCCAGAATGATGTGACACAATTTTTTATCAATTTACTTGTGTTCACTGAAGATTTTTCCAGCTGAACAGTGGCCGGAACTAGGAAAAAGCTGCCCAAAACTCAAAAAATCAAATCACTCATCAGAACTAATCAGGCATCTAAAGCATGGAAATCAGAAATCAAACATTAATTTCTAAAATTAATCAAAAGTATTAAAAGTATTAAGAATAATGTAAAATATTTCATTAATATAATATTCTAGTTAGTATTAATGTATTATCCATGCAAAGTAGTCAAACGTATTCTGCATCTGGAACTTGTATTTCTTATACATTCTAAAAGGTGTTAAAAGGTGTTTAAAAGGTGATTTTTCATCTTCTTAAAAGTCTAAAAAAGATTTTTCTATGTCTGTAAATAATTTGCATGCTACACTAGTGAAAAATTCTGTATGCGAAACTAAAATATACAACCTTTTTCTGATTTTTGAAAAGGAGATACCTTTGCCCCCTCTGGTTATAAAGAAACTAAAGAATGCTCCATGAAAAACCAAAATTGCCTTAGGTATTTTATAGATAAAAATGAAAAAAAAGTAGTATTTTCTCCAATTTTTAATGTAACAGTGATAAGAAACTATTCAACGTAACAGTGATATTATAAGTGTGATAACAGTGTTATAACAGTAATAAAAATTATTAAAAATTAAAAAAATATGTAAAGAAAATAAAATCAGTTTCATCTTTTATTCAGAATTTTTAAATTTTAATTTTCATCAAAACAATACTATTAAAACGACGCTTGTGGAAAAGGCTGCCTAATACAGACACTTCATATATTAAACCAATGCATGGATTTTAGAGGTCATTGATTAAGAATATAAATTCAGAAACTTAATTTTCAAAATGGCTGTGTTTAAGTGGTATAAATTTAATGTAGGTTTAATTAAATCTAACTATTAGTATTTCAATGAACATACTAACCAAAATTTATTATTTTTTATGAATAGAAACAATAAATAAATAAATAAAATTCGCTTTCTTATGAACCAGTTTAAGGAAAATTTTTATTTTAATAATATTATTGAAATATCATACTTATTGAAATATTTTGTAAGATTATTAGAACCATTTACATTATATGTACAAAAATACCGTATATTCCAATTAGTTTAATTATTTTAAATAACAAAGATCTTCAACTATAAAATCGTAATCCTTTAATATTTTTTTTTTATAAATATTATCTTGTTTAGTAAAAAACAGATCACTACTGAGTAATAACCGTTTGACCAAATCTTCAACGTTAAGCTACTTAGAATTATTTTTAGGTCTTTTCCAATTAAGATTATCTTCAGGTATCAAAATATTTCACAAGGCCTACTTATCTCAATAAAAATTGATAAATTAATAAATAATATATATTTCATAATTGCATATAACAGCGCACATTATATTATAATTGCTTGTTATCACTGACCGGCAATTAACTAATATCTTTACATAAAGCAACTATTATTATTGAGACCACTGCTTTAAAAGTATTGTTTTTATTAATATTAGAGAATGTAGAAATTCTAAGCAGAATTAGAAACTAATTATATTTAATTTATATATTTTTATTTTCAAAAATAATAAAAATATCATGTTTGATTTTTTTAAAAAAATTATACTAAGAATTAGATAAAAAATACTTTATTTCCTTTCTTAAAAATTTTCATCAATAAAATCAATAGGGACAACTTTAGGCACCAATTTTTGATCTCCCTGAACCCTTTTGATCTATTGTTTGATCTTTTTTCATTTCACAATGAAGTTGAGAAATTGTCATAAATAAACAATTATATTTGGATGATGAATTTAAATTACTGTAGTATTAAAATTATATACAGTATATATACACTGGTGTGCAAAACTTAAGCAACAAGTGCGTTTTTTGTCATAACTCTACAAGAAATCATTCGATTGACATGAAATGTGAATATGATGCACATTATTTTGTACTTAAACGAAGGTAAAAGAATAATGGCGCAGAAATGAATATGAAGCTTAAAGTAGGGTATGGAACCAAAAAAAGGGCTTTATTTGACGTATAGTGGCGTTACACATGATTGCCTGAGGAGGCGTAAGTACAACTGGCAGATGTTCCCTAGTATGGGATATGCCCTCCCCTTACGGTAATTGTTGCTTGGCATCGTCTCTCCATGCTAAGCACCAGATTATCCAGGACTTCTTGGGGTAAACGTCTCCATTCCTCCTTTAACGCATCTTTCAGCTGATGGGTGTTACCAGGAGGATACTGTCGTGTCGCAAGACGTCTCCCTAATGCATCCCACACATGCTCTATGGGATTTAGATCTGGAGAGTAAGCTGGCCAATCCATTCGTGTGATATCTTCACTTTCCAATAGCTCTTGAACATTAGCAGTACGGTGTAGCTGGGTATTGTCATCCATAAATATAAAGTCTGGTCCAATGGCCTCTCGGAACAAACACACATGGGGTAGGATTACCTCATTGCAGTAGCGGTCTCCAGTTACAGAACCTCGGTCGAAGATCTGAAGCTCAGTCCGCCCGTTCAACATAATGCCACCCCAGACGACAACTCCAGGATCACCGTAACGACCTCTTTCCACGTTGTTATTGGGATGAAATCGAGCTCCAACCTCTCTCCAGATCAACTGACGTTGAGAATCGCTTGTAGCACTAAAACGACTCTCATCTGTGAAGAGGAAGCGACTCTATTGATGAGGTGTCCAGGTTTCGTGTTCTCTACACCACTCTAAACGGTGCCGCCGATGGCTAACTTTTAAAGGTATGCAGCGTTCAGGACGTCTAGCAAATAAGCCACCTTTGTGGAGGCGTCTGGCCACTATAAATCTTGATACTTGTCGTCCTGTGGCTGTGCACAGTTGCTGAGATATGGCGCTCGCTGACTGAAATCGGTTTCTTTTCACCTGGAGGACAATGCAACGGTCATATCTTGGTGTTGTTTTCCTTGGACGGCCACCACCAACCTTCCGAACAGCTGCACCAGTAGTTTTAAAGGCATTCCAAGCACGAGAAACTGCACTTTTGTTGATCCCGAACTCTTCGGCGACACTGGTCACACTACGCCCCTCCTCAAGCTTCCCAATCATTCGTCCTCGAGGAAAGTCGTCTAAATGTTTTCTTGAAGCCATGTTTCACAAAACTAATCACTTGCACTTGCAGCGAATGTCTTTAACTATAGTGCTCTTCATCCTTTTATCACAACTTTGACCTGCACGCTCCTACCCACAAGGTTTACGTACACTTACATCACCTACGACGTTTTATTATTAAAATTTGCATACAAATAATCTTTCTACTGAATTACGTGCATATTATACTGCAATTTCATGGCTATCTTATACTTTGTTGGGGAGCTGTGGCCGAAAAACCACTTGTTGCTTAAGTTTTGCACACCAGTGTACAAAGAAAAATTATAGACATATGAGAAGAAAAAAAAAAGGGGGGGGGGAGGTTCTTTTGGTGTTGTTTTTACGTA
>NC_092210.1:39532320-39552795 GCF_043381705.1 Parasteatoda tepidariorum | reverse complement strand
CAACTGCAAGAAACTAAGTAGCTTCATTGTGTTAAATAGCTTTATGGTGCTGCCATCTATACATGAATGAGAGTATCGCATTCTAATAGTCCAGGGTCTCACACTGGGAAGTGGAGAGCACTGTAAACTCTTCATATGTTGAAAGGAGGGGAGGAAATATTGTGGTGTCAAGGCTGGGACTCGAACTCCCATTCAGTCGATCATGAGATTGATAGATCAGCCCTCACGGCTATAATATGTACCCAACTGCAAGAAACTAAGTAGCTTCATTGTGTTAAATAGTTTTATGGTGCTGTCATCTATACATGAATGAGAGTATCGCATTCTAATAGTCCAGAGTCACACACTGGGAAGTGGAGAGCACTGTAAACTCTTCATATGTTGAAAGGAGGGGAGGAAATATTGTGGTGTCGAGGCTGGGACTCGAACTCCCATTCTGTCGATCATGAGATTGACAGATCAGCCCTCGCAGCTATAATATGTATCCAGCTGCAAAAAACTAAGTGGTGCCATTATGGGACCTAATTGGTGTGATAAAACTATGGTTGCTTAACCATATTAGATGAGTGCAGTCAATAAAAAAATTTCTTACATTGAATCATTTGAATACCATTTTCTTTATAGTTATTTGACTGTTTTGTTTGAATATGTTAAAATAACAATTACATAAATTGATATTTTATTGATTAGCCATTTTTTCCGAGAAATTTCAAACAATGTTCTATATATTTCTGAGCATAGTTTCAAAGCACTTAAATTCAAAGCATATTTTATGCATTTAAACATAAATCCCATCCCTTATCAAGCGTATATTATGTGTAAAAACTCATTTTAGCATGCAATCTATGGCAAAAGTAGTCTATGTTAAAACTAAGAATGTCTTTGATTTACTTCAAAATATTTGACACTAGAAAAGTTACATCAGTTTCGAAGTAAACAACGTCCTGAAATAGTTTAGTTTGATAAATACATTTTACCTCTAGCTACTCTGCATCTCTGTCGCGTTTTCGTCCGATGACTTCTGGAATACAGATGGGGACGTTCGGAGATGAGAGAAAAATTGTCCTCTTCCTTCATCCTCCCCATCCCCAAAACATCGTTTATAATGATGCATTCTTGATTATCAGTACGAACGTGGTTTCCTTTTGGTCAGGAAGCTGGCATCGATTTTTCAGCAAAACCGATAAGGTTTATGTGGTTTATCACCCGATTTCTTTGCACAAATACTTACAATTCAAGAAGTAAAGCGAGAAAGTACGCTCGATAAAGATGTGCCTATGTTACTTAGTAACTAAGAGTTTGATTTTTTACGTAGTGAATGAAATCATTTTAAACTGAGTAAACAAAGAATTTTGGGAATAATTTATTTCATATAATTATATTTATGCAAAGTGTTTTTTAATGACTTCGCTTGATGTATATTTTTGGATACTTCATAAAAAATGAAGAAAGAGGGTAAAAAAAATTAAAACGTATTTAATACATTCAGAAATATATTCGAAATCACCCAGAGAAAATGAAAGTTTTAAAATGTAAATTTTCTTTTTTTTGTAAAAACGTTAAAATTAAAAATATTTTATACTCCGTCTAATAGATTTGATATATGTTTCATTAAAAAACATCTTTACGTTGACCTCCTAGAAAACTGTTAAATTAGATGAATTAAATCAATATTTGCATTTAACGAAAACTATATTAAGATTTACTTATTAAGACTCTCTAACAATGAAAAAAATATTTTAGACTGTAATTTATTGAACTTTTGAACAAAAGAAATAGAAATATATTTTTGCTTTTTACTCTAAAATTTTAAGGAAAAGAACAAATTATAAAGTATGTCTGCTTAGATATTTTTAATCCATAGAATACAAATTCTCAGGTATTCATACTTTTATTGACCTTTCAATGGTGAAATTTACCTTCCTCAGAGCACTTTTTATAAGGAAGATCTCAGTGATTTGATTAGGAAAATTTCTGTAAATAATTAATTTTGGCTTAAATTTTCGTAACTAGTTTCGAAATTTAGGAATGCAATTCTTACAGCTTTCAATATCAATAAACGATTTATTTTTCTCCATTATTACTAATTATTTCTGATTATTATTTTAGTTTGTAAATTTTTAGTTTGCTGGAATTTTGTATATCGTTCAATAAGATGCTAAAACAATTGCTGATTTACAGGGCATGGTTATCGCAAATTATCACAAAACACACTTTTAAATTTTTAACTATTTCACTATAGCATTATAATAAGGAATTTACAGTATGAAACGGTCGAAAAGTCTCTTTTTTCTGATTTGATATTTTTTTTATTTAATAACCGTTGTTGAACAGCAGTCCCGTTTTCGGGTTTACGACTACTAATGTTCAAGTCCGTAGCCTTGTAATTTTGATCCCCATCCAGAAGACAAAGGGAATTGTTGGATCAAGTATTGGAATAAATTTACCTTCGTGGAGGATATTTTGAGGTAACTAACTCGCATTTGCGTTAAATGGATAAGAAAACTATGAAAATCTCCTACGGTTAGCCTAATGTCAAAAGGACTCTAACTCATGATTTGCGTACCATTGAGGATATTTTACTGCAGCACTGTGGTTGGTACAAGCCGGGTGTGGAATTCGTATCGATCAGCCATCGCTGGGATTTGAACTCGGTTCACCTCAATGAAAGGCGAACGCTCTATTCTCTGAGCCCCCACGGCTTTGATTTATTCAGCTCATAACATTAGCCTAAAATTTTTTAATTTAAACCAAAAATTTAAAACAAATACATAGGGATAAATCAAAGTTTTCGCCAACTTAAATGGAACTTATTAAAATAGGTCTTTTCGCTCAAACTCCTTTAGTTTTTATCTGGATTATTTATGAGCATGTTTCAAACTATTAAAATTTCCATTTTAGCGTTTTCGTATAGTTTTTAAATCACGCTTAAAATTCTCGGCGAAGACACATTTTTTAGAAAATCACATATACATCCTCCCTTCTATCTAGAATGCGTGAAATGTGCATGGAAATCCTAAGATATCTTGAAATATAAATTTTAAGAAAAAAATACAATAATAAATTAATAGAAAATATTTTAAACAAGGAAAATATGAAGTGGGTCTAAAAAAAGGACATGAATACTTCATTAATTTTAATGGAATTATAAACGGTCTTATGATAAAAGCAGAATTTTTTTCAGGAACTAAATATTCTTGTGTATTATTGAGTTTTAACTATACCACCACTAAACACATTATACATTAATTAAATTTACTATAAGAAATTATTTGTATGATATATGTTTTATTTCCTCTTAATCAACAATCTCAATGAAATAAATTTCTGGAAATGCTCTCATTTGATTCAAAAACGTTTTTAAAGTTAAAATCAAAATGAGAAAGAAAGACAAAGAATGAAAGTGTGATTTTTTGATAGTAAGTATCAGATTTAATATACTTTTAAAGGGTTATTCTACACAGCAATGACGAAATGAAAAACTTGGCTACGTGACAAATGAGACAAGAGAAAAAAAAACACTTGTCCCTTTTTTATCTATATACGTTCAGCTAGCTTCACCAATTTCAGTAAAGAACGAATAGGTAACACAAAAATGCATAAATACAGTTTAATTTGCCTTATCACAAAATGAAAGCTTTTCTTGAAAAAAAATACATTTAGACACATTTGCCAAAAATAAAAAAATAACATTAAATGTATTAGACTGATTTCTTTTATTTGGCAAAATATTCGAAATTGGGGGAGTCTTATACATGCATATTAATTGGCATTTCGCCCAATCTGCTTTATTTCCCAGAATAATATCCTGAATATTTTTTGTTTGTTTTAAGCATGTACTTTTTTATCTGGCAAAGAAATAAAGTATTATTATACAAAACATAAAATTAAATTTTTTTCATTTTAATTCTGTGTTTCATAGTAGTTGGAATGCAATCTCAACTAAGCAGCATTCAAACATTCAAAAACATTTACATAAGCTGTATTTATGTGTTGCTGCATATTTTGAATATAAGCTACGATGATCTTTCCTAATTGGCTATGATAAACATCTTTTAACTGAATACAAACATTACATTTTAAATAAATAGAATTTAAAATTTCAAAGCACGCTCATTTAAAATACAGTTTCATATTATTTCTAAACATTGTTATCAAGTATTTCGCAAATAATTTTAATGCATGCATACTTCTATTTTACGTAATGCGTTTTTTTTCTGTTGCTACACTTATTTTCCCATTTATTTCAAAATGTCATAATTACATTTGATAAATGATGTTTTTCTCCCAAGAGCGTTTTGCAACTTAAACATGATATCGAAACTGTTTTTGTGATATTATCTTTAAAATATTTCAATTTAGCATCAGATTTTTTTAGGCTTTCTATAATAGATTACAAAAATTCATCAGCAAAAATATTGAAATGTTTAATAATATAAAATTAGCTTTTCAGCCAGATGATAAGAAATTTGAAGTGATAAGTTTTGTGAAAGCCATGATATATACTGAAAAATATTACTGTGTGACTGCAGTTTGACATAACTTCATTTGATAGTCGCAAACAGTTACCTGTCAATTAGTGTTTTTTTTTCTTCCTTTTTTTTTAAAGCAGGTTTGTTATCTGTTGTGATAAGATGAGCAAAAGCCATTTTTGTTCTTTCGTATTGTAGTCGCATATCCAATTTATACATGGCAGTTAAATCATTTCCACGTCATAGCAATTGAAAATATAGTCTGCCTACTTAAAGAACTCCTCTCTCAACAAACTCTAAAGCCACTTGTCAATCATCTTCACAGAGTAGACCGGGGAAAAATTATTTTCTTTCTCTTGTTGACCCATTCCAAAACCTGTTTTAAGCACGTTACCGACCCTTCTGCTTGAAATAGTTAAACTACGTAACAATAGTCACCACCAATGCTCTAGTAGATGAATGGCGAGTCAAGTTCTTGACATAGACAGGCTATAACTGAAAATTATTTGCGATGTTTCATAATTTTCTATTTTTTAATTCAAAGTTTATATACAAATGCTAATATCAACATTTATTTGAAGAATAGATTTATTATCTTGATCTGAAATTAAGATCCAATTTTTTGTAAAGTAAACTTATTTTTTTATTTTTTTATATATGTAAGGCTTTTTTATCAGTTCAAATCGAGAAAGAAGAAAAATTGTTAAAATTAAGTGATTAGGAAGATTAGAGAACTATTTTAACAAACGAGAAAGTTTAATTTTTCACACTCAGTCATTGAGCTGAATTCCGTATACACTTTTATTTCAAGAATGGAATATAACATTTGATTGTTTATGTATTTTGGAATAGTTTTTTTAAGACAGAAGTAGGGGGGAAATGGGGATCTCGTCCCAGGTGGCTATGGGGTGAGAGCCCCATTTTCCCCTACTGATAGAAATCTTTAAAAAAATTTGAATCAATTTTTTTTCCAGTCGGCAAGTGAAGAGAAGTGTTGTTTTTAAAAATTTAAATTAAGCATATTTTTCGTTATGCTTCTTAATTTTATACAGCGTACGAACTATTGGAATTTTACATTGAAAGTCTTTCTTATGAGAAATATTTTAAAGTAAATTAATAAAAAGTATTTTAAAATTAGAAAAATAAACCATCTTACTGTGAATTGTTAAAATAATTTTTGGGATCATTTTCAAATTTTACTCTCGTTTTAAAAATCATACTTTAATTTTGAATTAACGATGAATAAACTTTATGTTGCAAACAAATATACTCAAAGCATCATTTACTTAAAGTAATATTTCAATTCAGACAACTTTTTAAAAAAAATATTAATTTGTTAAAATCAATAATTTTGCTGTGTTGATCGCATGTCTTGTAATTTCTTGAAACTGATCAAGTAAATTTTTATGTCTGACTTTCCGCATACCGTTTAGTGTTAAATAAAATCCTTTCACCAAAATCAAATTTCCATAAAATTATATTCCCATTAAAAAAGAGAAATAGACAAAGAAAGATTTGCGTGCTATTTCTTGATGTAGTTATTTTTACGCTCTGTCGCCAAGGAAAATAAAAAAAAGTCCTAGTTTAAACGCCTTGCACTTGAAGCAATGCAAGAATTTAAACTAAATATATAATCTTGCCATGAGTAATTATCTGGGCTTAGAACAGATAAATAACTTAAATATTTTAAAAATTATTAAACTTTTATAAAATTAGCCAATTTGGCGACATTTTTCCAATTAGATGAGAATTATCAAAATCGCTGTCTTGCACATTTCGAAAATTTTTACGAAATAGCCCAGGTAATGCAGCACTGGAGTAACTCTTTAAATATTTAAATATTAAAACAATGAGATCACAAACTCTTTTCATTTTCATAACACTGTGGTTTTTCTCCATATTGACTTTACGTGTCATTTTCAAAATACGCGTAGACTGAGATAGGCTTAAGATAGGCTTAACCAAACCTAAAAGTCACGAGTAATGGTTGGAAACTCGCAGCAGTTATAAAAATAGCACGTTATTTGCAAAAAAGCATAATTTCGTATTACGACGGAGATTTCGAAGAACAGCTTTAATTGTAAAACATCTTTCATCGCAATTTTTTCTTAATCTTTCATGGTTTAGTTATAATCTCTAACTAAATTCTCCTTTGATAATCAAAAAAAACTCAACTCAATTGGTGCGTTGCGCTTCTGATACCTTCCTTCTAAGCAAACAAATAATGGTTCTGAAAAATAATTCGGTAACTAAACCACTTCATTAAGACATTTTTAAAGTTGAGGAAGAAATTAGGATTATTTAAATGAAGAGTTAGGCAATTCGCGAATCTATGAAATCTTTGTTTTGTTAAACATAATAAAAATTTGAAAACATAAATATCTGCTTTTATTTAAAAATGACTAAAATCTTACACTCCTTACTCAAGTTTCAAAATAAATCAATGGAATTGAAGACATCTAAACAATTTACAAACATAAATTAAATAAAAAAAGTATGCTACATATATAAAGTATTAATCCTCTCTAAAATGTAAATCTTTTCGCATTACACAGCGTCTTAAATAAAAAAAAATAAATAGAAAGGTTAAGCTGGAATTATGTAAAGACAACTTGAAGCCATACAATCTCAAACAAAAAATCTCCCTTCTTTATAGTTATTTTTAAAAATTGAAAACATGCTTCGATGTTCAACTACTTCATTGTTGGATCATTAAAATCAATAGGAATTTAATTTGAAGTGATGTAAAAACTTTGTCCCATGAGGTTTTAAAACCAACCATTTTTATAAGCAATAATATTGTCTTGTTTATTCCAGTGCTGAATATTTCTGAAAGTTTGGAGGACATGTTTTGTGAGATTTGAAGACTATACAGGATGTCCTCAGATGGTGAACCTAGTTTAAAAAGTGAAGTTTGTTAAGTGCAAGATCTAACAATTGAAATTGTATTTTGAGAATTAAAATTGTCAGGCCATTCTATAGGTTTGAGAGAAATGTCTGCATATGACGTAGTGTCTGTTGGTCTTGTCTGAAGGCATCATTTTACCCTTGAAGAATTTTGTACTGAGTCTTATTAGCTATGAGCTATTGAGAGTGTGATGTTTTGGGAAAGTTAAGATCTAAAATGAAGGACCATTTAAAAGTTTACCAACATATAATTTATTTTATTTACTTTTAATTTGATGAAGGAAAATATATTTTGAAAAAAGAAATCCATATGATATAATTGTTTCCACATAATCTCATTACAAGTAGATATAGGAAACATTCACAAGAATTTTTAAACAAAATATCGAATGCTAAGAGGGCTTTCTATGGCGTATTCCCTATTCAGTTTCTCTTAAAGCTCGCCATAAGCTACGTTGTTCTTTATGAAAAATACATCAAAAAATCTGACAACTATAGTTATTATTTTTGAGATTTATGACTTCAAACTTTGAGTACAAAAAATGTATCATAAAAAGTTGATGAAATATGGTTACAGTTTATTGATATCTTTTAAAACAGTATGCATTTCAAATAGTAAAAATACATTGATACAGATTTTCATATCTATAATTATTTGCCCTAAGTTTAATGGTATATTTTCCATTACATAACTATGTTTAAGACTTGCATTTTCAGTTACGTGTTTAAAACCAACAATTGAACCTGTTTCTTGATATTTATCTCACTGTTTTAAAAGTAAAAAAAAAAACTTAAGATTACATTTTTATTATTCATTTATAGAATATTTAATCACAAATTGGCAAAATGTAACTTCTCGTATATAGTTATTTATTTATGAATTTGTCCTTAAAACTGCATGAATTCCTTTACAAGCGTTATTGATTACATTGTAAAACGTTTCACCTTGTGATATCAACACTTGTAGAATTTTTTCTGTATGAAATTACAGTTAGGTAAACAAATTTACAAATTGTAACCAATGTTATTTTCCATTAGTTGCACTTTACGTTTTGAAGATACAGGTAAAAATGAAAAAACAATTAGGTTGATTAACCTTAGATCATTGTTCTGAATTATTAATTGTAAGAAATTATAAATAATATAAATTATAATTAATTAATACTATTGTAATTATTAATTAATTATAAACATTAAACACTCATATTCTATTGCACTCTTAGAATGAAATCTCATTATTGGAGTTTCAGAAAAATCTTGCAATTCGATAATTTATTACGATTATCTTGCAATTCGGTAAATTACAACTGGGTAATTTATTAGTCTTGACAGTTATTTCGTCACTACATCTCATGAATATCTATGTAACATTACACCAATCCAGTGCATTATGAAAATTTTACTAACTCTTTTAAACCGAATTTAAAATGTTTAACCCCAGCATAATGAAATGGTGGAAAGTCAGAGGCATTTACTAGTTATACAAATCTATTTGTAAATATTCATTTAATCAGACTTCTATTATTTGTATTCTATTCACAAATCAGTAATGTAATTTGTATGTTACTTTACTAAAAATGCTTGCAATGAAATACATATCCTCACAGAGAAAACAAATCTGGTATTATTATCGTATTGAATGGTAATGACGTTTCTGGTTTAAAAAAAACATCACCATAACTTTGGATTATAAAACCAAAATATTCAGTCTTTAAACTATTGATCAGGTTATTTTTTCCTATGGTAATGGGTTATCGGAAATTCTGGTTTTCTAATTAGAGTTCTTATAAACACACATTTAGTAAAAATGCCAAACTGTAAAATATAATTCAACGGAATAAATGGTTTTTATTCCCCTCTCTAAGGTCTCATCAAAGAGTTACGAAGCATCACTACTTTTACCTAATTTTGTCACATATTTTTTAAAAAAAATTTTATTGTCAATTTTACCAAAATTATTCCCAAAGTGTTTCGGCGAAAATTACCGAGTTTTTTGGTGTTCCCATAGAGCCAGAAGCAATGGGACATTTTGTAATATTCTGGTAGTTTTGACAATACCTTTTTTCTGCTCTCAAACAGGAAAATATACGAGTAATTTTCTAAATTTAGTAAAAATATCATTTGAAATATTTCCCAAGAAAATGTTTCGTTAACAATGTAGAAAATTCCTTGATTTTTCGAGTATATTCTTTGTACGATGTGTATTCATTAGAAATCTAGAATCCAAGTTTAAGCTCGAATAAAATCCTTGCAGCTGTAATTCTTTTTCTCCCCATATTTCCTGAATCAGAAATAATATTCCTTCAAAAGAAATTATATTTATATAAGCAAATTATAATTTTTGTTACGATTTTGGTATTTAATTGATGTTTAAGATCAATAAAAAGCACGTAATAAGTTATCTTACCAAATAAGTTTGTATGTAAGTACTTCAAAATATGGCAAAGTACATAATAAACAAATCAGAATTATTCCCTTGGTTCAATATACTTACATGTATTATTTTATTTTGAGATATACATACATTTTTATTAAACTTTTCATTTACAATACACAAACACTAACATATTTTTTACAATAAAGCCAGTTTCAAAAAAAATTTCTTTAATAAAATCTGAATTAATTAAACTTGAATTATTAACGCATTACAGAAGATAAACTATTGTTTGCTGACTACCGGATAAATGAACTTGGTTTCAAGTTTTCTGATTAGTTCAAAGTTTCAACAGGTAATCTCAATTCTTGTTCGGTAAAAAAGCACACAGCTGTCACTAAATTGGCTCAGGCGTATTTGCATTTTCTTGTCGTTCTAACTCGGCACTGAAATAAATAAGAGAGATTGTGACAGATACTTGAAATTCAAAAGCAGTACTTTTTTTAAAAAACAACCTTAAATCTAGACTTTTATAAAGGTGTAACTCATTCTTAACTTGGTTTCTTTTTCTTAAAAAGTCTGTAAAATATTTATATTTAGAAAATAGAGAGCAACTAAAATGCAAGTAAAAAATAACCAATAAAAGCAGAATGTAAATCTCGTCTCATATGTTTGACTTATTTTGAAATACTGCATTTTTTGATTTAAAAAAAAGCAAATAAAGTGTATATTGAAATTTCTGCTTAAATTAAGAAATAGTTTTATGTNTTTGTAAGAAAAATAAACGACAAAGAACACAAATATCACACTTTTTAGACAGTAGCCCATATATATATATATATATGCATGCATGTTCAAGTTACAGCAAAGTAATCTGTTTAAAGAATTTATTTTCCAAGAGTTTTTTTAATTATTTATCGAAATATTTGATTGAATGGCTACTGAAGTCACATCAATAATATATTTATCTATTATTAATCGCAGTTACATTAAGAATCAATAAAGAACCAAAGCTTCATATGAAAACTCTTTTTGAATTAAAAATAACGAATTTAGCTGTTAAAATTTAACAATTTATTTTCAAATAAAGCCAACTAAAATGAAAGAAAATGAAGGTCAGAATATTTCTTCTTTTTTTCGTATTTAAATGCATGTTTACCTATAAATTTTACTGTTCTTATTCCAAATTTTTCGTAAAGAAACTTTTTTTTAAAATAATGCAACATATTTATTCATACTGATCTAATCTCATTTTTAAACTTACATTGAAATGAATTCCCATTAAATGTTTACAGAATTTTTTTTATTGAAACAGCAATATCAGATTAATATATGTGTCTTGATGTCTGAAGTCCTTACTTTAAATTGAATTTACAACGAAGTTAGTGTCATTTCAAAATGACATGGGTGACATTTTGTTATTCGATCTGAATAACGATAAAAATTGCGGAACTCATAGTGTATTTTTATCTTCTATTATATAAAATAGAATGTTTAGGGGATAGGTATATTTATAAATAAAATTATTAGAAATAGTGATTTTTCTAACCTTGACAAATTGTCTTGGTAACTATAAATATGAGTATCCTTTTACAATATTTATATTATAACGAGTACTTATATTTTAAGAATGTGGGTAGAAGATTTCAGACACCATTATTTTAGCACGAAAAGCAAAGATATTATCAATATTTGACGAATTATTGAAGAGAAAAAAAGAGATAAAAAATTTAAATAAGTTTTTAAAAAAGTTGGATTGCTGGAAAAAAAACTCTAAGGAGGATGAAACAATAATCAAGCTTTACCGGAAAATTAAACTGCTTCTTTTAATCCTCAATTACGATTCATTGAATTTTCATGATGTGTAAGTTTCTTCCTCGCTCAAATATTAACCAGCTACCCCAAATGTGCATAGTTTTGACTTCCTCTTTGAAAAGAAGCTAAAATGCCTTCGAAAAACACCAAACGTCAATGGAATTACTTTTTTGTGCATTTACAGTTATGAATTTTTCGTCACGGGTTTCAAAACATTATTTTTTTTTAATTTTAGGGGATAATTTTTAAACTTTCTAACTGTCTTCTCTCTTGCTTCATGAGTGTGAGGTCTATCTTATCTTTATAGCAACCTAATTTAAAATCCATTTCGTCTAACTACTAAAAAATCCATAGACAAATGTAAAGATGAATCATATTAAAACATGAATTAAAAAATCATATATTAAACCGAATCTAGATTTTACCTTTCTATTAAACGTTACTGTATATTATGTACTACTGAATTTCCGAAGAAAAATCGTTTAGTAAAGATTATCTAATCCTTTCAGGACCGTCATCACGTGATTTTATATTCGAGGCCCATGCTATGGAACAAATCTATTTGAAAGGCCACTCTGGTCACACGGTTGATCTCAAATCGGTACTCTCATTGCAACTCATATTAGTACGCATATGTAATCTTCCGTACGTGTATTCTCGGAGTGTACGGGCCAAAAGAAGCACTTTTTTCTCATTTCGGTTCTTTTTTTTTTCTTTTTTTTAATGGCGGGCACTTGGAGCTATTGTCCATTGGCCACAGAAAGTGCCAGAACTGCTAATTCTCTTTTCGTTCCCAGTGGGCTCCTGTGGCGAAGCCACGGCGGTGGAACAGCGTCGCCCACGTCACACTACCACAACCCGTTTATAGGGCGGGTCACATTCACACACAAAGGAGAAAGAACATAGAACACAGATAGAGGGAAAGAAACATCCATGCCTTGCCCGGGATTCGAACCCAGAACCTTTCTGATGCAAGGACAGTTCCCTGCCCCCTACACAGACTGGTCGGCTCATTTCGGTTCTAAACGGTAAAAATATCTTGAGTTTTGCGCTTTTAAATTAAAAAGAATAATATGAGTTATTCTTCAGAATAAAGGACTTGTATGTCCCTTTTTTTAATTCATTTTAATCTTTAGACGAATTGTTTTGTTTTAAAAAAATGTTCAAACCTTTTAATTATGCTTTTTAAACGAATTAAATTTATTAAACCATCAATATTATAACTAACAACTCAATTTGGTTATGTAAAATATATTTTGAGTATCATATTTTCCCTTATTCATTCCAAATTTTCATAATTAATCAGAAAAATGTTTTTCGTTTGTTTACTAGTTACTACTCTATATTAAATATAATAAAATTAACTACTACATCTGGAATAAAATACGAAAGAATATTTTCCTTTTTACTTTTCATTCTTCACACGTTGATAGAACATGGAAAAAATCAGGCTATAAATTATTCATCTTCATTCAAATAAGTTAAAAACTCTTTACTAGTTGTAACTTCATCTCACTGATATATGGTATTTTATTTTAACAGACTAGTTTCTGTATTTATATTTAATTATTTTGTGTGACTACAAACTCTAAATTGGCAACACAATTATTATCAATAATAACTCATTTTGTTAGGGTGTATTTTGTATTAATTTAAGTAGTGTTAAATAATTAGTTATTCGTTAAGTACTTACACATTCAGAAATAAAACTCTCACTTTTGACCATTCAGAAATCCTTGAGCTTTAATTCGTTAATTTTGAGAATCATTTTTTCATGAAGTCGCTTGGTGTTTGACAAAACAGGAGGTTTCAAATATATGACGAAAATGCTTCTTCAACTAGAAACCTCATCGAAGTGCATTTAAGGAGATTAACTAGAATGACAAAACTATCATGAAGACTATAAGATCGAAAATAATGTAGCGAAATAATCCGACCGTTCAGTATGGCCAAGAAGTTGGCCTCGTGCCAGCAAGATTCAGGGTTTGAATCCCGCTTCGGGCAAAGGTGTAATTCATCTCTTTGTTCTATTGTCTTTCTTGTGTTCTTAAAGTGTCATCCAGTTATGCGGTGCGCAAGTTAAAGTGGTTACAGGAACAATTAAATAAGTTAGGCATTACCAGGATTTTTTTTCTATTAGAAAATAAATAGAATGTCGAAATGTTTCTTAACTATAGACAAAATTCATCTCTTCGAAGAAGTGACTATGCTTGTTTCGTTACGTTAACGAAATATTTACTCGGGACACATATCAGGAAACGGTTCCGTCAAATTTGGTTCCGTGAAATATGGAAATCCACTTTTTACACTGTATTTAGATTCATTTTGTTAGGAAACAATTAAGGTAGTGTTGAATAGTTAGCTGTGATTAAAGTCCTTATTTAAAATAACTTAGTATTTATATAAAAATGAAAAGTTAGTCACAAAGAAATTATATCGATTTATTTTTGATGCTTTCCTTTTTAACGATAGAAACTTTAAGAACAAGCGGTGCTATGGTGTTATATACTGTCATACCAATCAATCTGGACGGAGCTTTGATTTTTTGAAAAATAACATATATTTTTATATTTTCATATATTATACTGTGGCTGGGTGGCGCATTTGGTTTGTCGTCGTCCTTCTGAGTCCAAGTCTGCGGGTTCGATCCCCGGTCCAGACACCGGATTTTCGGGATGCATAAAATCCTCAACGGCCATGTCGTAAGATTATGCGGCATGTAAAAGATCCTTGGAGTGCCTTATTAGCTCTTGGCATTTCCGGTAAAATTACATTCCTGGTTCACTTCAGCATCCAAATGGAATCTCGGTGCTGCCATCTAGTGTGGCAGAAACTAAACGTCTAAGTTAACATGGCCAACGGAATCTCTCCCATTGTGGTGGTCTTGAAAGAGTGGATACCACTTCTGTAGAACGCACTGGGTCTGCTCATCGGGAAGACTGATTGTGCAGTTCTTAGAAAATAAAAATATATTATACTGATACTAAAGTTACTGCTCGAAAAGGTGCGTGACGAATGCAGCACGTAATGAATGATTATGATGAGTTTTCGATCTTATCTTACGACAGAGATGGAAATAATTTCAATATTTCGGCTGTTACTAAGCTTAAATGTGAAATTAAAATGAAATGCTTATGTGTTTTGTACAATTTAATGGCTTCTGATCAAATTTTAAATTACAACTGAATTTCATTACACGGAGAACTCCTGACAATATCCCAGACATCCCTTTAAAGTAGTAAAAATTGAAATAAAAAAACTTTCGCATGGGAAAAGCTGTTGTCAACAGTTAGTATTTTATATTAAATAATTTTTCTAAGAGCTTTAAAAAAATAAAGAAAACAGACAATGCCTTACTAGTTTTCAGAAAAATATTAATTTCAAAGATTTCGTCAACCTTAGAGCTTAATACTTTATTTCACTTAAAAATATGATTTAACTAACATTACTTACCTTAACGAATATACGCAAGGTGTGTTACCTAAGTATGTTTCATGAATTTCAGTACTAAGCAAATTAATATTATTAATATTACTAATAACAAAGAAATTCCTTGTAAATTATAATATCATACTTTATTACAATTGAAATTCCTATAATGCTTTTTGGAAACATTAAAAAATCATTCAAACAGGATTATATTTTAATATTTCAGTAGTAGTGCTTATATTTAATAAATTCAAATGTGTATTTATAAATTATTATAAAATACTGAAGCAACTTGAATTTTTAAGGATTAAATGTTAAATTCTATACTTTTCTTAGTACCAGTTAAAAGTGTTCGAAATTTCAAGCATTTTTAGAAAGTTTTAGTATCTATAGAAGTGCATAAAATTATGTCAATTATTTTAAAAATTCATAGACAAAACCAGTTTTCTTTTAATGATATAAAACTTTTCAAAAAGTGCAAAATAAAATCAGCTGCTACGGTCCCAAAATTAATTTTCGCATAATGACATTATTTTGATATCTTTTGACCTTTTCTCCACTACAAATCGATTTCAAACTTACCAAAACTTCATCAGTCAACTAATGATTACACGCCAAATTCTTTTTACTTGGGTGAAATGGCTTAAATGAATCTGAAAATGCTTTTTAATGCTCCCATTTCCAATATTTTTGGAGCGCTGTTTGCGAAATTGAAACCTCACTAAGATATTCGATTACGGTTGTGGTTTCCCGGGCATTATAGAAATGTCAGTTCTTCGAATCGAAAAGCAATTTGATCACCACCTCATCAACGATGGAACAGAATCTAATACTTAATCAATGGCGAAGCGGGAATTAGAAATAATAGGACATACTGAAAAATATCCAAAATGGGTTTTATTACTTTGCAAAAGAGAATTACTATAAAAGATTGGTTAGAATTATCATTCTAGTATATTATTCAACTTATTTTTATTCATTCAAATTTCTTATTATTTTGTAGTATTATTTTTGTTTAAAAGTAATTAAATAGATACAATATTAAACTGATATTTTTTTTATTGTAAAAAAGTTGTTTTTACCAATTCTGACTGAAATTTCTGATTGCAATAAACATAAAAGATTTTAAAAGTTGTGCTTCTTCTTCCTTGAGTTCCAATGTAAATTAGTGTACCAAATAACTACACGCAAAAAAAATGCGTAATTGCCAAGTATATATATATATATATATATTGTGGGTTGTTTGGTATCTTTGTTAGAGTACCCACTTAAACTCTAAAAAGAAATCTAACTCTAGAAAAGATTTCCACATGAAAATGTTACCGAGCACGGATTATAGGTTTCTTCATAAATAACACTAAGTTTAAATAAATAACTATCTTTATTAACATTTAGGAAACTTGTAAATTTAACTAAAACATTCTACAATATATAAAACTTAACCACTTTAACATTTAAGCAGCATAGAAAAAACTGCGAAAAGGTAACCGGCGAGAACATGCCGGACTGCTAGCTAGAACCGACGGGGAGAGAGAGCAAGCTGTGGGGAGGCGGCCAAGTTATATCCAAAACATACTGTACGCGTTTTGCTGATTTTGATTTTCACGCATATCTCCATTCAGGTATGAGGTTTACGTCAATTATCGGCTGTAAAGCTACGTAGTCCAACGTCAGAGATTCGTAGTTCGGACTTCGCATTTCAGACCGCAACGCCACAAGTTCAATGCAAATTAAGTTAAAATAAGTGCAATTTAAGTTGTGATGAACTTTTATAGTGTATTGAGTTGTTCGGAAAGTAATTTCGTTTTTACCAAGCAGGAATTAGTTATACATTTTGACTGCCAACTCATTTGACTGCCACTTAAGCCTCATACATTTTGACTGCCAATTAAGCCTCATAAATTAGTGTATATTTNGACTGTGGGTTGTTTGGTACCTTTGTTAGAGTCCCCACTTAAACTCTAAAAAGAAATCTAACTCTAGAAAAGCTTTCCGCATGAAAATGTTACCGAGAACGGATTATAGGTTTCTTCATAAATAACACTAAGTTTAAATAAGTAACTATCTTTATTAACATTTCGGAAACTTGTAAATTTAACTTAAACATTCTAACATATATAAAACTTAACCACTTTAACATTGAAGCAGCATAGAAAAAAACTGCGAAAAGGTAACCGGCGAGAACATGCCGGACTGCTAGCTAGAACCGACGGGGAGAGAGAGCAAGCTGTGGGGAGGCGGCCAAGTTATATCCAAAACATACTGTGCGCGTTTTGCTGATTTTGACTTTCACGCATATCTCCATTCAGGTATGAGGTTTACGTCAATTATCGGCTGCAAGCGACGTAGTCTAACGTCAGAGATTCGTAGTTCGGACTTTGCATTTCAGACCGCAACGCCACAATATATATATACATACATATATATATTTGAAATAGCTGAAAATAAAAGTTTAAGTGGCAAGGTAGTGAAAAGATTTAAAAAATCAATCATGCTAATACAAGTTATTATTACGAGCTTTTATTTTAGTTATTAACTCTTAGTTTTCGTCTTTTGTTTCATTTGTAGTGCCACTATTGGGCTGCAATTTTATTTAAATTACAATGAAAAGAACTATTTTATGCTCTTAAATCCGGGAACTATCCTTGTTCCAGTAATGGTGCTGTCCTATTACATATTATATAACAGTCCTATTCAAATAGTGGAGAGGTAATAACTATTAAAAGTAAATATTGTATGCATTGACTTCTTTTGTTGCTTTTGTCGTAGGCCATTAAGGCAAGCGGTGCGATTGTTCTAGTTATACAGTGGTGCCCTCTATGGTTCTAGAATTCGAATTCTCCCCCATCCATACTTCACAACCGTTTATAGAGAGGACCCATCCATACAAACAATCATTCATCCACAGATCGTATTTTGACCTGAACCAGCGAATGACTAATCTCCGATTCAGTACCCCCGAGGTATAATTATTCAAAAAGAAATATATAGAAACTTGGAGGACTTTGTGACCCAACAGATATACCGTGTACCAGTCACCATTTACTGCACGAGGATCTCCGGCATTTATGTGTGCCTTTACAGTAAGCAATAATTTGATTCAGAAATCCTTTCCATCATCATTTCATTTTCATTAAAATTGGAAAACGAAGCTGTTTTTTAACCTTCAGAAAAATTTAGAAATTAAAAACGCTCTAAGAAAGTTAATCTTACATTCAGAAACCAATAATCCAGGTTAAGATATATCACATTATTAAATTTTGATCCGAAAACTGCAACCGGTGGGGCAGGTTATGTAATTATAAAATAATTGCTCAAATAACAAATATGTGTGTAGTTGAAAAATTGTAGGGCTTATTTAGAAATATATGCATTTATATACATTATAATCTCCATAAAGTAAAAATTTAAAAAAAAAGGCATAGTTTAAAGTTTAAGGAATGGTTACATTTAAAATTCAAAATAATATTCTAGCATGTAACAAATTAAAAACCAAAATTTTTATTAAATAAAAAATGGAATTAAACGTAGCAAACTGTGAAAATAATGCTTCTTGAAGACAATTTTATTCAAGAGCCTTTTTTTATAACAAGTATTGTTTAATGCGCTGCTTAAATATATTATTTTTTTAGAAGATTGGGAAATAAATGTACTATGAACTGTTCCAAAAATTTTTATGTTAAAATTTTAGCTTTATTTTTTTAATCTAATTGCTTTTTAGCTTTATTATTTTAGCTTTATTTTTTTTGAATAATATGTAAATTTTTGTTTAATTTCGTATTATGGACTTATCGGTAATTCCATAAAAAATAAAATAAATGTAGTAAAATTTTAATCTTTAGATTTGTAAAAAAAAGCTAATGTTTTATGAGTAACTAAAGCAAAACTTTTAGATTGTATCATGGTTTTGATGTTAAAACACGTTAAATGATTGATATTCCAAATACCGAAATCTGACAACGAAAGTACTTATCACATATAATTTTTCTTCAGAAAAAACTTTTCCTAGGCTGATCACGAATTACTAAACCACTTTGATTAAGAAATGTTTAACTTTTGAGCTTAATTAGAAGTTTTAAGCAATGTTTTTAAGAAATTTTTTCATTAGATACATTCTTTCTTTTAATGAGTAAAAGTAAGAAAAATGTTGAATGGCGTCAGAAGTTTCCTTTATTTGACGCCACACTATTAAAGCTTGTGATCTTTTGTAAACACAAGAGTTTTTTCCACCATCAAATCAGCGCAACAAAACATAATAAATGATTTTATGCACAAGAAATTAATTAAAAACTATACGATAAACGAAAATTAACAAAAGTAAATGAAAAATGTCTGGCAGTAACTTTCAATCTTTTTTGATAATTTTTTGTATGTAAGTAATCTATCCCTCTGTTGTCAGAGTAACTATATTATTAATTTTAAAGTTTAAAAAATCCAAGGACTATGGAAGTTAATGGGATGATACAATTTGCTAAAACGTACTTCAAAGATCTAAATTCTAAAACTAATTTGTTTTTGCTTCTGTACTTCCATATTCTTCAGTCATTTTTTTTAGAATTTCAAAGATATACTCTCGAAGAAATACAAAAGTATTTCTCAAAAAAAATTATGACTTCCTCTTAAACAGGCTACTTGTAATACTACATTTAGAATAATCCTAAAAATTTAGAATAATCCTAGAATCCCCAGTAGTTATTATTGAAAAGTAATCTTAAAGTGTTTGGAGCATGTTAAACCATAATTACGCTCAAATTTTTTTTAAATTTCAATATAGTTTTAAGCTAAGAAATGTTACATTGTCATACTTCTCAAACTTGATTACGTAATTCAATGATTCAATTTTAATGTAAGCATGGTTCAATTTAACACCACATTATGTTTGAAGCAAATTAAATGTACGGATATAATGGTTCAAGATTGAATATACTTTTCTTAGAGTGTATGATAGGATGTTTGTAGTCTTTCTTTTATTTATGTTTTCCATTTTCTAATTTATACTTGTGCAAAAGTGGATCTTTTTTTATCATATTATGTGATTTTTCCTTCATTTAGTATTTAAAATTCATATAGCATACCTAATTTTCAGATTCACCTGAATATTAAAGTAAAATTTATTCTCAGAGAGTTAATTAACTAAATAAAATACAATTTCCATTTCCTCCTTAGATCAAAAACGAATAACAAAGGAAAGGGAGACTGTTTGAACAGTTTTTAAAAAAATCGTAGTTCTCATATTTAAAATTCATTCAATATAAACTAAATAATGCATTGAAAATACTTAAGCATTTATTTAACCTACAACTGAAAATAAAGCTTTGGAAAACTTAGAAATCTTTGTTTAAAGGTGCCCAAGGAAGTAGCTGTGAACAAATAAATGAATAAAAATACTAAAGGAGACTTTTTTAAAGAAAGAATTTAAAACTACGCATTGTAAAGTACATGGCAATTGGCAAGTGACACTAGAACCGACGGGGAGAG
>NC_092210.1:39486269-39532068 GCF_043381705.1 Parasteatoda tepidariorum | reverse complement strand
AAAATCTTATATATATATACATATATATATTTATCTCTCATAATTTTGGGGACTCAAACTATTATTGCTTTTTAAAAACCCCTTCATTCATTCAACATCCATCATTCCATTTTAGTATCCTAACATTTTTTTTAAACAAAGCATTCAACTTTGCTCACATAACCTTATGCTAAATACCTGATTAGTGAATAATTCATAAACTCTTGAACTATTTAAAATGTCTTCTTCAAAGAAATCTCTTTAACCAGTGTAACGATTTAGTAAAATTAAAATACTGTAAAATAATTAATTTTACTACCACTCATAGTTGTGGGGACCACATAAATTTATTATGTAAATTTAACTTCATAAGTTTTAACTGCACGGATTAGTAGAAGATTTTGTGCAGTTGTGCAGCTCCTATGTTGCTGTTCTAAATCTTTTTTACGTATTCAGGTGTTTTCTACTAATTTAGATAAATTTTCTAACCACTGGGTCTTTGCTCTGCATGTAATAAAAATTAAAATAATTAATTTTGAATTTTAATATATTTATTTAATTTTAATGTATTTTAAATATATTTATTGATTTCATTTCTTTGTGATTACTTTCATTTTAACAATTCAATTTAATTATATTTAAATGTATTCTAATGCATCTTTTGTATACCTCAAAATGTCCAAAGGTACTCCAACTCTTAGGTTCACCGTTGTTTCCTCGCATACAGTTTAGTTCTTCAAAGAACAACTCTATTCTATGAAGTTTTCAATTCACCAAAGCTTTCAATTTATTTATCAGGAAAATCAATATTGTAAAGGTAAATTAATTTTACTAATGAGCATCCAACCTTTCTTTCGTAAGTTAAGATTCAAGTGCGATTAACAATACTTAAAATACTTGGGCTACAGAATTCAGGAAAATAATTAAATTTGACTTAACTCGTTACTTTAGATGAACAATTAAGTTCTCTTACTTATGTCTAAACAAAATAATTAATTTCAGAAATAAAAGTGTTCGTTCAAATGTGCCGTTCTCCCATTCATAACACAGCTTACAGTCATGAGTCATAGTACCATTTTGCAAAGCACAATATTATTGTCACGTAGAAGGAATGAGCTTATACCGAATTGAATACATGAGCAGGAAATGATGAAATGGAGCATTCTATATACTTCTAAAAGACATAAACAGAAGCTTAAAGATCATATACACATACCTACATTTTCTTCGATCACTGAGGATTAAACTCGGGGCCTCTGTCACGCTAGGTTAATGTATCTAACCACTCTGCCATACTGCCACACGTCGAGATGATCAAACGTGGCACGATATGAAGATTTTAGCGATCCGAAGACCCAAAAAGATCCGAAGTTTCTAATAGTGTTTAACCGCTTAAATATCGAATAAAGAAAAGATCAGCCAAATAAATTAAATTTGATTAACTTACATTTCTGGAACACGGGCGTTTGACAAGGCGGCATTCCTTACTGACGGTGGTCAAGGTCACTTGTTACAGTACATATCTTCTGTTGGAACAAAATAGTATCCACTTGGAAACCCATAAAGAAACGATATAGGAAAAATTTTATTAATTTATACCTTTTCTTTAAGCTTGAAATAGTTATACGTTGACAACGTAATACCAATATTATACAATGTGATATGTTGACGTCGTAATACCAATTGAATGAAATTCATTCACAATAACTCAAGAGATCGCTTAAAATCTGAAAATAGAACCCTTGAAAAGCCAATGTTTCAAAAATAGAACAATTGGTCTTAAACTAATCTTTTGACCTTAAATTTAAAAATTGATGTCTAACAGAAGTTTATATTATCCCTTCAAAAGCTTGGAAGTATTGTAGTCGTATTTAAAAATGGAGTTTTGGTAAGTTATTTTAAAAGCAGGAAAAAAAATTACAAATTATATCAAAATTCTAAAATTCATTAAAAACTCAAATAAGTGTGAAAACGTAACCAAAAGAAAGGCAAAAAATACTTCATAATGTTGTTGTTGTTCTCATCCCCATGATCAGCAGAGCTAGATCAGGTTCATGAGCTCGTTAACTCTAAGAAAGTCCAGCATCAACAGGGGAGCTATACTTCATAATGCAAATTTTAAATGTATGAAAAATAATATTAGTCCAGCTGTAATTGCTCATTAAATTCAAACTCAAAGTCCATGTTCTATTTTTGGAGCTTGGATATTGGAAATGGTAAGTTGTATATAACCTTAATATATGAGGCACTACAAACATTAAAAAAAATTTTGTTAGTAGTGTGAGAGCGATTTTATCATTCTCTAAAATTGAAACCGCTTTAACTAAAAACGATTTCATTACATCTTGAAAGTACCGATGCTTCTTTTAATTATCAAACTGCGATTTTAAAAAACTAACAAGAGATTTTTAAAAAAACTAAGAAGAGAAAAATCTATGCGTGGTTCTTTTAAACATAGAATGAATTTAGCGATTTAGCCTGTCTCAAAATACTTTTTTGCCTCATCCAATTTAGCAATTACTACTAATTATGATTTCGCGCAAACCATCCTCGTTATCCTCCATAACAACCCCTTTACGAAATTGCTCCTGTAATGGTTGCTTCACGCAAATACATTCTAAATACGTGATTCAGGAAGAAGGTCATAAAATATAATTCCCGAAGTACTTAAGTGAAGCGTTCCCATTATTATTGTTTCCACTTAACAACAGAGCAAAAGAAATAAACTGAGTTCTTTTCGAAGTTTAATTATTTCACTTTTCTCTATACTATAACAAAGCAAATCCAAATCGTTGAAAATATGATATTTGTCAAGTGCAATTGAAAAGCTCATTATTGTAAACTAAACATTTTTGCAATGAATTTTTGAATGAATCAAGTGTTCATAATTAAAAGTTATCGTGTTTAGTGAGAATTAATAATATTTTTTTAAATATTGTTTTTAAATTTTAATTTTCTTTTTTTAAGTTTTATAATCATTAATATGTTGTGAATGTTAGGGAAATTTTGAATAGGGAAACATTTAAAAAAAGTTACATGTTGAAGGAGGTAAACGTTAAGGATAAGAACGATATAAGCACAAAGAAACTGAAAAAATGATTTCATAAAAATTCATTTTACCTACTTAATAGGAAGTTCGATTCTCATTTAATTTGATGTTTAGAATTTTGAATATTTTAATTCAAAGGTTCAAATTTATTTTATGTAATGATCCTTACTTTTCATTTTTAAAAAATCATTCATTTCACTGAGCCCTTGTGTTTTATTTATTTTACTTTTTTGCAAAATTATATTTCACTATTTTTGTTGCATTTGTCAAATTTATAGAGGATTAGGTATGCTTGTTTATATATTTCTGGAAATATTCTTCAGTTAAACAAGCTGGACATATTTGTTTATATTAAATGAGAAATAATTACTGATCATTCTGAAAAATCAGCGTTGCTTTAAAAAATAAAGACTGTAATTTGAATTAAAACATCAAAAATTGTATTGAAATTAAAAAAATATTGCCACTTCTCATGAATTATAGGCTTATAATTTTTATGTATATTTACAAACTAAATCACCCATGCACAATCACCCATGCACCCATACTCCATTCTAAACTTTGCTGATTCATAGATCTGCTTCTTGTCTTCGCCCTCATCACTTTCATTCTTGCATTTACTAACATATTCATTCGCATACTTATACATTAATCAGTCATTCTAATTAATTTTTTTAATTACAACAACGAGAAATCGCTTGCTATAAAGAATAAAATACTATAGACTGTCATACTAATTTGAATAATTTAATTGCAGAGAAAAGAAAAAATAACTATTTTAGTAATAAAAATGCAGAGTTTGATTTAAGATTTTCATCTTTTTTATAAAAATATGAATACATCAAAACGTTTATCCGCATTCAAGCGAAAATTATAGGAATTTTTATTTTCTAAAGCTTTGAAAACTGCTTATATCCCACTTTTTGAAACAATCTCATGATTTATATTGCATACAATGAACAACAATTTTTCAGAATTAAACCTGTTTTTTCAGGCATTGTATCGATTCTGTTTTTGTATGTTGTCATCTTTCTGATCTTTGAATAAGCATAATTTATACAGCTATTAAGATTACCATAATGAACCACATGATCGATATATTTCCTGATTATCTGTTTAATTTTTTGTAATAAACGCTTGTAAATAAGAAAAAGGTATACTTGTTAGTAAATAAGAAAAAGCTTTGTAATAAATGTTTGTAAATAACAAAAAGCTAAAGGTATTCAGTATGTTAATGGTATGCACGTCACAACTTTACACAATCACTTTGTCTAAGTAAAATTCTTGTAGAAAATAAAGTGATAATGTATTGACAGTCTAAAGAAGTTGATTATTAAGCAAATACGAATTTTAAGGTTTGAGATTTTTCCGGAACAAGCATTCGATTGAAATCATAAAAATAAAAATATACACGATTGTAACAAGTATTTATTTACATCCCTTAAAATTTTTAAAACATAATTTACTGTTTTTGGTCCCGAAAAAAAATAAAATCAGGATTAACAAGAAAAATCAGGAGTAGTAAATTTCTTCTTTGATAAATACTTCATCACTGGTATAAACACAGTCTTCTTCATTTTACTTTTCTTTGTTTTTCACGTCGGCGTGTGGATAGGAATCTTTTCTCTCTGAAAAGCCAATCTTGAACGTGTAATAATTGTCGGATGGAACCGATTTTCCACGTTATTGATCCATCAAAACTTAGTAATCCTTAGAAGGCAATAGAAGGCTATCCAATTCGAATTTTTGTGAAAAATGGACATTGCGCAAAAACCATTCTTCCCCCTTGGTTTTTAGGAAAATGTGTTTAGTGTATATCTCAGGTTAAATTTAGTAACCAATCTATTTGAAAAACAATTTGAATCATACAGAATGGAACATTCAATAACATCTATTAATTTGGCTGTTTCCTCTAAATTAATATTTTAAAAAATCGGTATCGAATTAGTTAAATTACCGTATACAGTAAAAGTATAAAAAATGAACTTAAGCATGAAATGGAGATCACAATTTAAATACAATAAGTCAAAATATAGCACCAAATTATATTTCTTCATGATTCAGGAGGTTGGTTTCATTCATTTATGTTTTCATTTTTATTCAACATAGGACAACATCGAAATGTTTTTCAATAGAGGACAGTACTGGGATGATTTAATTTCATTTCGATGTTTTAAGGATCTGGCAATTTATTTGTTGTGTTATTTTAACTGTAAATTTCCACTAACTTTCTTTTTATTTTAATCTTTTTTTCTCCCTGGCCTGTGCAGGGGTCAGGGAACTGGCCTAGCACCAGAAAGGTTCTGGGTTCGATTCCCGAACAAAGCAGGTTCTACCATGTTCTTTCGTGCATACCATGTTCTTTCATTCTCTGTACTATATGTCTTTACTGTGGGAGCAAAAGTATGGTGCCCCTAAAAGAGTGGCCAACAAATCTGCCCTGTAAATGCCAGAATTGACGAAATGTTAACACAGGTGGGTATTGTGCGGAAATAATAAAAAATAATAATCCTTTAATCTATTGTGTCTGGAAACAGTCAGTTTTTGGTTGAATCACTGACTGCAGAAAATCTCCAGCATGTTAGCGGGCAGTGTGTCTCCTGAAAAGGTACTGTTTTTGTTGAGATGCTTATATTTCAAATTTCGTTTGGTTTTTATTTAAGTTCTCCATATTTATTTAAATTGAATACCATTTACGCTTAATAGCTAGGATATATACCGAAGAGCCATTGCATTATGACCACCCTGCAAATAACATGTAGGACCACCTTTAGCCCTCAAAACTGCTAGCACCCGCAGTGGCATTGATTCCACAAGGTGCTGATAGGTAGTCTGAGGTATCTGGCGCTCACCAACTGGTCCTGCAATTCCCTCACATTGCGAGGGGTAGCGTGGCAGCACGAATTTGGTTTTCCAAGTAGGACCACAAATGCTCTATTGTATTAAGGTCAGGTGAATTTGGGGACAAAAACATGTCTTGAAAGTCACTGGAATGTTC
The DNA here is from genome assembly GCF_043381705.1 of Parasteatoda tepidariorum. Taxonomy (NCBI): domain Eukaryota; kingdom Metazoa; phylum Arthropoda; class Arachnida; order Araneae; family Theridiidae; genus Parasteatoda; species Parasteatoda tepidariorum. The sequence goes on along the minus strand of NC_092210.1, from coordinate 39,526,042 downwards.
CTCGAGCCAATCCGTGACGATTAGACCCTTATGACATGGTGCATTATCCTGTTGGTAAACACCAATCCCCAGCAGGAAAAATTGTTGCCATGAATGGGTGAACTAAGTTCAAGTAGCTTACAGACGTCAGGGATTGTTCTATGAGGATTATGGGTCCTAATGTGCCCCATGAAAACATTGTTCCTGAACGAGAAACCATGAGAACCTGGGCAAGCCCATTGTTACATATGGAGAGTGGTCATAATGTAATGGCTCTTCGGTGTATAACCTGCATGCATTAAGCTATTACGGTTTTATACCAACACTCGAACATTAGATTAAAAAAATTTCCTGATTTCCGATAGTTTAGCCCTGTACACAATAAAAATAAAAATAACCCACTATTTAACAACGTTTCATTTACAAAATTATGCAAGCATTGTTGCTGTCACATAAGCAAGCATCTCAGCAATTTATTATAATTCCGTGGAATGTTGTTTGAAACTGTAAATGGGATAGTTAAATAAATTATCTAAGAAACTGAATATTACTTGATTTAAAAAATAAATAAAAAATTCTTTGGCTTTAAATATATGCAGATGGAAATGAATGTCGACATCTTATCAGTTTCAGAAGTCACTAGGGCGCTTACTACTTACCTTGTCAGTGTAATCCGGGCTTCATCAGACAAACGAGACAAACTTTAAAATTCAGACTAAAGGAGCATGATAGATATATCCGTCATCAAGAATACGATAAATCATCAATTGCTGCATATTGTTAAAGTTTTCCTCATAAATTCAATTTTAATAATGCCAAATCCTGTCACATCAGCTCCTCCTGATGCCCTGGAATCTTGTTTCATGAATATGAAAGTTGGTTCCCTTGATAACATAAGTTCCTCGCCACATCTCTAGCAGGTGGAAATCAAGTTTGCTCATTTTTATTTCTCCTCAAAACATTTTTATTTCTCCTCATTCACGTCAGTCAAGTCTTGAGAATGGGTGCCTATTTTTGAGAGCTGGAAACATCTTGACTTTTATTTCCATTTGCATATATTTGAAGTCAATTTAGTTTTTTTTCAATCACTTAAGTGCGGTGTATGAACCCTTTTATTTGTTATCAAGCAATTTTGGAATTAACAATTTCAACGAAAAGGTAATTTATTATTCTAAAAGAAATTTAAATGCAGCTTCAATTTTTTTTAAATGTGTAAAAACTTATAATTGAAGCCTTTTTTGAATAATTTTTAATGAATTAGGAAAAATCTTTGAATCCATTACAATCAGGATATGATTAAACATGAATTGGAAGAAACATTTTTTTCCGCAACATAAATTTTTCATATAATCTTAATAAGAGCACACAGAAAAACTAATTTGTTCTTAAAAAAAGAGCAACTTTAAAAAATTGATTGCTGAATTAGTTATCACTTTAATTCTGACAAGCTTCATATGCTAAATTACGCACTTAGCTTGGTAATGAGAAAGGAGTTTTATAAATTCCCCCTCTTAAGCAAAAAAAAAATGCTTTGAGCGAAATATTTTTGAAAAAAGCAGTTTTTAGAAAAAAAGTCAAGTAAAGCAGTTTTTTAGGAACATTAATAGTTGATTATAATTTCTCGAACTAAAAACATTGATTAAATTTATAAAAATAACTAAACAATTTCACCTGATTGCGTGGTAATATTTTCTACTGATACTCTAGCCTCGCAATAAGTGCTGATTTCAACTTCCTTTAAGTTTTTTGAAGGATTTCGAAGCCCTTTTTGCAAGTTTTAATGTCAATACTTTACTGCACATTTTATTAAGAAGGTTAGATAAAAAAAAGTTTTTAATTGTTGTTAATTTTTTCTTCTACATGGAAGTTTGGGGGAATTAAATTAATAAGAACGGAAATTTCTTGGTTGTCTAGTTACTTATACATTTTGAAAGATAAAGTGTGTTTTAAATTAGAATAAGATAATCTAAATCATTTTATATAATATCCTCTATTGACATCAAAGTAAACTTTTTTCTAGCAGCAAAATGTTTAGATTATTAGCAATATTTCAGATACAGCTAGTGGTTTGCATCGACCACAGTGCTGAAAAATTACACCAAGGGTTAAACGGGTTATTGGTAAGTTCCCATGCAGGTAGGTTAACCACTTGAGATCTTTATTCTTTTCTTCACCATGGAACGCAGAAGCGGAATAATTTCACTGACAAAGCCCTCCCTGAACAAAATTTTTTAAGGTTGGATAAAAGAAACATGTTAAGGATTACATTTTTTTAAGAAGGATGCGACGGGGCCACAAAATTGAGAGGAATGAAAATGAAAATTTGTTATTAAGTTGTTCATAATTTTTGAAAAGTAAACGTGCGTAATAGTATCCAGTCCAAGGGGCTAACGATTTGATGTTTTCGTAGTTTTCCTCTCTACGTAACACAAATGGGGGCATAGTTTCATTAAAAAAGCAATCTCGGAAGGCGAGTTTGTCTCAGGGGCTTTCTTATGATTATTAAGTCTCAAATCTCACATCTCAATCTCTCAATCTCTCTCGCTTTTGAATGCCGAAGATGAATAAAATAAATCCTCCCATATCTTTCTGCTTAATATTTTTTCTTTAATTTTAAAGGGATTTATCACAAATTCTTCTAAATATGACTAATAAATTTTGCAATTTAAATCTTTTTAGCATTTTATTTTATTTTGTCTTGGAATTGACAGTAAAAAAATATATAATAAATTAAATATATAATTAAACAAGTGTTTCATAAAATAAATTTATAATAAACTGTTGTTTAGTTTTCAAATTTAGAATCGTATTACAGTTTTAGAATGTTTATTGAAGAAATTGAAGACAAATTGAAAAAAAAATGTTTTTATAAGCATTACAAAATAAATTTTTTTAAGAATAATTCCCTTAAATTATGTAGTTTTAAAAGCTATACTGTACATTATCTTGATTAAATTGACATTATTTAGACTGCACTCAACTGAGAATATTGATTTTAAATACAATAGCTAATTTGTCTATAAGTAATCTATTCCATCAACTCTCATTTGTCAGACAAGAAGACCATGAAGACAAAAAGACATAAAGGTAAAACTATACGAATTTCAGAATAGCGGTGTACTTGTCGTAATGTGGCTAGCAAAGCGTACCGGCCGCTTTTACTTTTTTCTTTACTTGACCCAGATCCAAAACTTAATGGATTTGAAGCCCCCAACAAAATACTAGTTTTACCTCTTAAGTATTTCAAATTAAAGAAATTTTTTTAAGCAACTAGCTATTCATTTGGCGAGGTAAATAGAATTGTCTGCAGGAGTTTTATCCATCGTGCTAATAACTGTGTCTCGTATCAGAATGCACTTTCTCTAAACATATTTTACTGGTTCATAATTTCCTTGATACTAACTAATCCTTGTAACTAATCTTCCTTGTTGAAACGCTTACCGATCAGGAGTCGAAATAATAATTTATAAAAAACTTATCTAAGTTTACTGAGTCCACTGCAAGGAATTTTCAGAAAAACCTTTCGTTTCTAATTCTCTGTAATTTTCCTCCCCCCGTTCAAAATGTCCAGTAAATATTCACGTAAGACTTTTTTTACTCTGCATACAGGGAATAAATTCGGGTCTTTCAGAATAATTGACTTAGTACCATACACTAATAAAAATTCCATATCAAAAAACGGAAAAAAAGTGTTGCTTACTCACTGTTTACTCAAGGTGTCGTTACCATTTTTACCGGAACATGTTACGGAACAAAAAATCTGATATACCGTAATTATGGCAGTAATAATTACAGAGAAATCACTGTATCACTCTAATTAAATAAATATTACTGTGAGGATTACGGTATAATATTTAGCGATTCCAGACTTTTCCAACCAACAACTTGAGCCTTTCATTAATCTATAGCATACTTTATTTTTCCGATTTCAACTTAAAGCAAACACACTCATCTAAAAGTGAAGTGCGCGGAAAAAACAAACTGCCCTCCATGAATTACTTTTGTTCTAATGATTGGATCTAAACACGTTCAAATACCCAATCGGAATGGTTTGAAGGGGTGAGCTCAAATATGCAATTAAATCAGTGCAGACGATGTTTTAAGTTGCAAAATTGGACAAAAAACCTTATTTTACCTGAAACAACATACCTTTTTTTCATCGGATTTGGACAGCCAAAAAATGGGTGGTGGACGCAATCTGAGAAATCAGTCTGAATAGTTTAGTCAGTAGAGCGGTCCAAAGTTCGGATCACTTAATGTTAATTTTATTTTTACGTATTACGCAATACTTTGCGAATTTTTTTTTGATGAATTGTGTTAATTAAGTAAATTTTATAAAAGTCGTATTTTTTAAAATTCGATCTCTCAGGAACTATTTAACCGATTTTGTTGAAACTTAGTAATTGACTATGTAAATTTGCTTCCTTCAGAATGATCCTTGCATTCTTTGCATCCTTTAAAATTATTAAATGAAATTTTAAAAAACGAATTTGAAAAAAATATAATAAACGAGGCGACTTTGAAAAAACGAATTGTGTGAATTTTTTCTCTTCAACTCTCTTACAAATTTCTCAAAATATGACGAAATAGCAAAAATAAAATTAATTTTAAGAGGTATACAGTTTGGACGGCTCTCCTGAAAAAACTATTGGGATTATATTTCCCAAATTGTGGCTAATCCCTATATTATGGGGGTCAGAAATACGAATCCTTTAAAAAAAATATATGTTTTTTCAGAGAAAGTACGTTTATGCGTCTGATTTCGTATTTTAAATTATCGTCTGCATTAATTAATCAGTATATTTGAGGTTACTCCCTCGAACCATTAAGATTGAGTCCTAGAACTCCATTCATTAGATAAAAAGTTATTCTAGTTTATCGGTTTTATTTTCGCATTGTTCATAATTATTCCTGAGATACGTTGAAATGGGAAATCAAGTAAATGCAATTTAAAATGAATGAAATAAATATTATTACTTGGATTTCTCTTTCATAACTGTTATATTGAAGTTTTGAAAGATATTTAATAATCCAGCAGCATCAACAATGTAAATACAACGCTTTTAACACGTATAGATTTAATAAAAAGAAAACCAATATAACTGTTATTTCCAAAGTTCTTTTTATTTTCATTAAGAAAATGTGCTGATGCAAATTACTTTTGGCTTATGCACTCTAATTTTGCGTTCCTAATTACCAATATTAATTCTATTAGTTATATTACAAATTGAGTTAAATTTCAAATTTACAACTAAGGATCGTTTATTTCCGGAGAATTCTCTCCTCTTTTCAATCACTGAACATTCATTAACTTAATAGTCTGAATAGTTAGAAAGTAGGTTAAATTTAAGTTAAATTTCTGCAGTGACTATAAGAGTAGCGAGAACATCATCGTCCATTTTGGATAACGACTTTACAAACATCAGAGAAAATGACTTTTGAGAAATAGGAATTCTTAAGCTGAACTGTTATTACTAACGCGGAAAATCTCACTTAGCCTTTTAATGAGTGTATAATAATTATTAACTTATATGCTAGTAACTTTCGAACTAATGTTTATAGTATCTAAACAAAAAAAATTATATACTCTCAAAGCCAATGAAATCTTTTTTTTCTTCTCACATTTACAAATAATAGAAACAAACTGATTTAATTTAGGGGGTAATAGAAACGCTAGAAGCAAGCACTTCATATGAACAAACAAACAGCTTTACTCTCTATTTTGGTTTTAAATTTTTTGCATTAAATTAAGCAGGTCACTCAATAATTCATTTTTTTTTATTTTATTATTCTTAATAATTAACGCAGGAGAAAGATTAGTTTTATCCACGAAAATTCGCTAGAAGCATGTTGTTCAATGTTTCATCCTTATTTGCAATGCTTCAACTAATGCTCCAATCGAAAAGAAGACATGGAATAAGTACCGCCATTTTAACCTACTTTATTATGCTGATGCTTTATTGAATATGATATGATATATGATACTTTATTGAATAATCATAAAGCTCCATTTTTATTTAAAAAAAATTTCCAACATACAAAAATAGACTAAAAAATGCAACCATTCTATGAGAGAGAATCAAATTAGACTTGTGGAACAATCTGAAAGTGTCAGGTGCTAATAAGAGCAGAATGCACGGTGCAGGTCCCTGCTGTGTAAAATTGAACATCACTTCAAACACTTTTATGGATTTTTTTAAGTATGAATATTGCGTCAATATATCTATAATAATAGAATGAAAAGTTTGCGTATGTGTCTCTCTCGCACACAACATTAAAACTGTTTTTTCTATCCTCCAGAAATTCGGACAGCGACTGTGAGGGGCAAATCGATCCCAAAGATTTAACCCGAGTTCGATTCCCAACGATGGCTGGTCAGAACGAATTCCTCGCCTGGCCACAGGGCTGACGTAAAATATCCTCAGTTGTATAATGGGTTAGAGACACTTGTCGTCAAACTAACCGTGATAGGATTTCTCTTCTATGTGACATAAATGTAACGTTAAATAAGTAAAATAAAAAAATAAAAATTCTTCGCTCCTGAATCGTTTCGAGAAAAAAAACGTAAGAAATCGCCTCATTATTATTGACACATTAGATGATCAATTAATTTTAGTTATTTAAATATTTTGTGTCAAATAGTTTTTTTCGGAATGTCTTTTTTCAAACACATACAATATAAGAACACAAACAACGACAAAAAATTTCCTCTTCTTTGTAAAATATTTTATTAAACAATTAAACAAGTATAAGGTAACAAGGCATTAAGCAAAATTGCTTTTAAAATAATTATTCTAACCAAAATGTATATAAATTTTGTACGATCTTTATCAAAAATAACTTTAATCTAAGGCCACTGAAAGGCAGTTAAATATGTAGTGCAATTTACTGAATAATCTAAAATGAGTAATCATTAAAATGATTACTGTTTTTACGATATGATAATATGTTTTTTATTTTAAAAAATATATACATTTAGCTTTTCCCCTGATGTCAACGCATATTAATGAATCAAGAAACAGATAGCAATTTTATGTTTTTTGATGCAAATCATATCAATTTATAATAGAAATACATTAAATATTTGTTCAAGCAAAATATATCAAGAGAAATGTTGCGATGGCTTGTTTTGGGTTAGCCAAAAACAAATAAACTAAATTTCTTTGCTCGTTGGAAAGGAAAACCAAAATCTTTATATCACGTAAATAACATTCATAAGGAAATTTATCAGAGATGCGTAGCCCAGATGCATATTACTTTTTCCCTTATCCGTTATTATTCATCGAACTAACTCCACGAATGGATTCCCTTGCCTTAAATCAACCTCCAAATTTGATATTGTTTTTTCCTGCGATTATTGTATTCTATATCTTAATAGTTTCCGTATCATTTCCTGTCTCATAATGAATTGCTATTGCTTGGAGAAAATGGACTATATTTGTATAACTCTTAGATATAATTGATCCAAACCGTTTCCAATAAACCGCAACCGCCTATGTTAATAATCAAAGTAGATTTTCCGTTATATATTGATATGAAGGACAAAAAATAACAACATAGTGTGATTATTCTAACTATTTATCATGTTGATTATTCTCAATATACTTAAATATATTGTATATATAATGAANGGATTGTTGATGGTGCGTCGGAGATGATTAAAAGTGACGATTATGGTTTAGTTAATACTGACAACGTTAATCCCAACAAACTAAATGCAGACCCTAAAATTTAAATTAGGTCAAACAAGTGCTTTAAATAAATTGATAGATTATTTCAAAAAAAAATTCAACTATTGATGCATTAATACTGTACATGTATCGATCTATTTCTCTCTCTCTCTCTCTCTCTCTGTATATATATATATATATATATATATGGTTATTAAAAATCAGTGCTCATATAAAAATTTATTTTAAATCTGGAAATTATCTAAATTGAATTGAATTTCTTTAATTAATTACTCAAAAAAATTACAAAGTTCATCAATGTTTTATGCATTTTAATTTTGCATGTGATACAAGCAAGTCGTAAAATTATCACTGTTAAGTTATTATCAATAACCATATTTTCTTACTTGAAACAAATTAATCGGAAGCTTGTAAAAGATCGGAAGCTTTGATATTCCTATTTTTAAATAAAAATAATTTCTATTTTTAAATAACCAATTTTCAAAGTTCAAAGAAAAGTTCCATAGATTTTAACAATCGCATAAGCTTCTTTCTAACTTTGAAATTTAAGATAACAAAATAAGATAAACAAATAAGATAAACAAAATGAGATAAACAAAATGAGATAAACAAAATGAGATAAACAAATGAGACAAGCAAATTGAAATAAAATTGAAACAAGATAAAATAATATTAAGATAATATTTTTTTAATCTAACAATTTAATTTTTCAGAATTCCAGGGAGAAATCTTTTGAAATTTATATTTCCCAATTCACACAATAGCTATTTTTCAAACTGTAATTGTTATCACTTGAATGGAGAATTTTTTGCTGTTTCTTACATTTTTTATGCTTAAATTAATATTTAAATAATTTAATTCTCTGAATTAAACCAAAATAGACAAAGTTATTTTACATACGTTATTTTCCACTTAATACTAACTAAAGAAAGCAACTTAATTTAAGGGTAACTCTTTGGGTATTTTCATTCTAAAAATGCCTCAAATCCTTAAAAAAATTATATTAGCACCTATTGTATTTGATTTACATCACGCGGGTAAAATGTCAAAGATATAATAAAGAGTACACTGTATAAAATTCCGGAATCACATTACGGTAAAAAGTACTGTCACCTTGAGTACAGCATCAGTAAAATCCACTTTTGTTGTAACATTTTCACCGTAGTTTTCATAGTATTAATTATTTAATAACAGTGATTTTACAGTAAATGTTTCTTTATATATAAAAGGTACGGTGTATTAGAATTTTTGTCCCATAAAACTTTTCAGTAAAATGGATTTTACGGTAAATACTGGTATCCTACGCAGCAGTACTTTTTACCGGAATTTGATACGGAATTTTTTATAGCGTTGCAAACCGTATAATAATCTACACACCAGCTTTTGCGGGTACTCCCATTAGATTGTATACATTGTTTCTTTTTTTTTTAAATTTGAATCAGTGGATTAAGTAGGCAATGTGAATTGAAATAACGTTAAGCATGTTAACACAACTATTTATATTTCATCAGTAATCATTTAAGAATGGTACTTATTTTAACAGGAAATCATAGATACAGATATCATTCAATACGAGAAAACTTAATTTTTTACTTACTTCTCAGTAATAATAATCTGCATGATTATTCTGATTCTGTATATTAATTGAATTTTTCCAGGTTTACAGTAGCATAATGACTAAATGGAAGAAAAACTTTATAAATTATTTTTTTAAGACAAATGATATTTTTAGCTATCAATGATATATTTGAAATATTTTTCTTTCTTCAAAACATTGCCATGAATTTGTCGACTTATCTTTTGCACACTGTAAAATATTCTGAATTAAATGACGGTTTGAAAAATCGGAACTGTGGATGCATCATCCATAAAATCCATTTTAGCGTAAAATATTATCCAGCAAGTTTTACAGTAATATTTATTTAATTTTCTGTTTCAGTGATTTTACAGTAATTATTATTGCGAAAATTAGGGTATATCAATTTTTTTTCTGTTACATGTAAGACATAGATAAATATAGTTTCCGTTAAAAATTGATCTTACGGTATAAAGTTCCGGTCAGTACTTATTCTTTAATTTCATTCGGAACTTTTTGCAATGTAAGCTTCATAAAAATATTCTTTAAAAACCTCCTTAGAGGGAGATCAAAGAAAAACCTTTAAGTTTTTAGAAATTTAAAATGCATTAAATAACACCGACAGTATTTACATAGTCAAAATAATATTTTATAATCTGTTATTTTAAACTAATCGTAATTGGTTTCAAAAACAGTTGAAATATGAGGAATATACTTCGTTAGTTATCTAGCGTCCTCTTAAAACTACAACATCTATTTTATTATATAATTAAAGTAATAAACTAATGAAAATAGTTTATTGAAATCATGGACTTTTTGAAGGAAATACACTCTAAAGGAAACTTAAAAATATTTCATTTTAAATGCTGTGAGTAGCCTAATACCCAAAGTTGTAATCCATCTTCTCAAAATTTTTGTTTGACTAACGCCTCAAAATTCTTTTAGACCAATTGGTTTCAAACTACTTTGCGTACCTCTACTTTTACAACTGAAGATAAAACTGGTTCTATTCTAAACAAAATCCTTTTCGCACTTTTACCAAAAAGAAAAAAAAATCTTTATCCCTTCCACTCAATTGCGTTATTCACTCGTTTCCTTTTTTATGTCAGCTTTAGACATTCTATGAGATGACAATGGACTTACCAAGTTTCTACCTTTCCACCATTCCCATCTTTAAAGAAAAGCAAATTTAATACCAATCTCTTTTAGGCGTCCAATCTATTGAAGTACCAAATAAAAGATGGTCATATTTTCTTGTCCCAACCTATTATTCTCTGTGGCGTCTTACAAATAACTTTTTTTTCTTCTTTCCTCCTCGTAATTTCTCGTAAATTCTCCTTTGATAAATGTCTTCGCAGTTCTTCTCTGTCTCGCCGTTAAAGTGTGAGAAAAAGAAGTGGATACCCTCATTCGCTGGCGCAAACCCTGGAGACTATAAGAATACTGGAAATTGCACTGCTATATATGTGAGAGAGGATTAAATGTCTGCTTTTAGTTACGGAAATCAATATTTTTTTCTAACAGTAAATTGACATCTAGATTGCTTTATTTCTTAAACCCCATGTAGTACCTCGAAATGAAATCTAATTTTTTTCTCGTGTAAGACTTCGCATGTTCTACGTATAAAATTGCAATCACCTATACGTAAAAATAAAAAATAATTTTAAAAAAATTCTTCATAGTTTAAATAAAAAGAATTTGGTATGCTTCAAACATCTAAATCATGAAGTTGTTCAATAGGGTGACATCACGTCAGGGTGACATCAACTCAGGGTGAACGATTAGTCCTTTTGGCTACCTCGATTTGTCATGTTTCCTCTTCTTCTTTAGTGATTTTCCAAGACATTGTTTCCGATGGTCAAATATGATTGTTTTTTATTTCTAACCTTGTGATGCCATAATTTGGCATTACATATTTATTTCCTATCTTTTTAAAATATCCTTCATTACTTAACCTTATTTTTATTAATGGAATTGCTTTTAAAATAAATCAAAAACTTAATCTTTTTAAACGAACATAAAATATTTATTTCTTCTCTTCCAGATCAATGTAACGGATACTTTCTTTTTATTTCATTATTATGCAAACATATTAATTCACTGTCGCCTCTAAACGAAAACAAAAATCTATTTATAACTTTTTATTCTAATTTTCCAACGGCTAAATGTTTCGGTTGCATGGTTATAAGAATTCACATAAATTTGTTGGCGACTCGTGATCGCCAAGGTGTCCTTTTAAACCCATGTGGATATGCTAGTTGGCTTTGTTTTTGGCTATGATATACGGTGATAAATCGCCACCATTTATGGATCTCCTACCCATACTTTCTCTGCCCGTTGAGAATAAATATATTCACTTTTAATTTCTAAATTGGTGAGGCTGGGACCCCTTTGGGGGCCTCCCAGTCTCAATTTTCTAACCGTCAGAAATGTTGTTCTGGCTTTAGGATCTCTCAATAGAGAGTATTATTATTTCATCCCTTTAAGGGATTTCTTATTTAGGATGAAGATGTGGCCACTATCGAAATATTAAGTTATGATTAATAAAACCTAAATTTACATTCAACGATTTGTACTTTATTTCCTGGAAACTCATTTGTTCAATTCATTCATTAATGGCTTAAATGAACATTCACTATACAACTATACGGCTAATGACGGGGAAGCAAAGCCTTCCCTCATAAACCTGTTAATGATTTTTCGTCATTTCACAGAGAAAATAATTTTAGTAAAATTTTCGCACTCTGAAGTATTGACATTTCCAGTAAAAAAAAAAAAATCAAATATGGTTGATTGGTTCTGATGCCACTTGCCACACGGGTAAGCCTGCTTGGTTAAACCGAGCAAATTTAAGGCAGAGTGTGCGATTCTTGTTTTTCAGTGGCGCCATCTATGACCAAGAATTCGACTTCGCCATATCATACGTCACACCTGTTTATAAGGCGGACCATTCATACCACCATTCATTCATCCACAGATCGTAATTTTGACCTGAATCAGAGAACGATCGATCTCCAATCCAGTACCCCAGAGGTTTTGATTGAAAAAAATATTTATTTATTAAATCAAAATATGCGGTATTAAAACCAATAATTTGGAAATTTTTCCATTCATATTATAACGATTAGTTGGGAATTCTGTTTTCCCAAAGTAATAACCACGCATTTAGAAAAAAATATAAAACTGGAAGTAAATTTAACCGAATAAATGGTTTTTAAGTCATGCTCAAAGATATCATGATAATATTACTAAATTTTACTACGTTTACCAAATTTTATCACATAGTATGAAACATTATATTAGTGTTAATTTTACCAAAATCATTACCAAAACGCTTCGGTGAAAATTACCAATCTTTTGGTGTTTCAAAAGAGCAGAAACGCTGTAAATTTTTCCATATACCGGTAACATTGACTATACTTTTTAAACAGTGTTACGCATTGTTATCCTAGCAAGAAGCATCACATTTTGAGTACTCGGAACAAGTTAACATTTCAACAATGAGTGAAAAAATTTTATTTTAAAATTAATAAATAAATAAGTTGTTTTAATAAATTTATCCGTAAATAAGTTATTTTTTATTTTATAACTAAATAAAATAAGTTTTTTTTTATTTTAAAATGAATTGGACGCTTTATTTTTTTTATTATTATTTGTTTCATATTGTTACAAGTTTATATCACGCTGTTTTTTTTCTCATGATTTTTAATCAATAAGATTTTAAAATCAATAAATTAATAATGAAAAATAAGATTATTTAGAGGCATAGCCACCAGAATTTGAAAAGCTCAGAAATAAGATAAAATGAATTTTCTTCGTTATATATGTTTAAAACTGAAGTTTATAAAAAATTAATCTTATTTGTTCTTATATTCTTATGATTCTGTGAGTATGATTCTGTTTCCTTTTAAAACAAGGCTTTGTTTTTTAACTTTCGACAAAAATAAAAATTAAAAGTTATATTTTTTTCATTGATTGCAGTTTCTCTCTAGATTAGTTTTGAATGACATATTTTTTTCTATTCCCCCGTTGTGTGCCCATGGCTAGGTGATTATTGTGGCTTCTGATATTTCCATTCTTGGCATGTGTCTACCCAAAATTAGCTCTCATCCAGTGATTTGCATTAAAACGATATAAACCTGTCTTTACAAAAATTATAAAATGTTACATTTAACAACATGACTAATGTATTCATATGTGTTATTTTAATAACTTATTTATTATTGAATAAGATAATTCAGAAATATCTCTCTATATAAAATAATTGAAATCGTAAGGACACCACGGCTTAACGTTGCATTTTGTCTTATTGCGCAAAACCTATAAGAGTTAGAATCTATAAGAGTTAATTAGGTGTATTGAGATTATAATGTAACAAAAACTTAAGATTCGATAAATAGTCCGAGACTGTCCAACTGTCAAACATGTAGGAAAGCACAAGTAACAGTAATGCAACTACAGAGTTAAACTTTGACATGTTAACAAACCAAGTTTTTTTTTCTTCGAAATTCCAATTTGTTCGAAAGTTATTGCAATTTTAAGAGATTTTAATTTGATTTTTTTCAACCATTTTTGACTTTTTGATCAAGCTCTATAAGACTTAGAAGGGCTGCCCTGGGTGAGTGGTATCGCTCACCAAACGCTTTGCAAGGCGTGGAGGTAGCGGGTTCAAACCCCGCTGCTCTGTTAGCATCTTCGTGCTCTCCTTCTCTGTGATATCTTTCTTTCCATTTGACAAAGGTCTATAGGCCTAAATTGAGCCCACAAGCCTGCAAATGTATGTAAATCCAATAAACCAAGACTTAGAAACTTGAAATTACGAGGGTGTGCAGAATAATGAACAAGAAATGTAATGAAATAAAAAAAAATGTGATTCAACTAATAGTTTGATACAAATTGTTAAATTTGTAGTACATGAAACATGTTTGTCGTCTGTCTGCTTAAATGCAACGATGGAGGTGAAACTTGGCATACTGACGTGATACCAAGCCTAAAACTACTATGATTTTGTAAATGTGTGTTTAAAAAAACACCCGAATTTAATTGCGCCAAGGTCAAGATGCATAAATCGTTTAACAGCAATCAAGATGCACGAATCGTTCTTTGTAACCAATTCTAAAAATACACCAGATGAGTTCGAGATATTGCTACATGAATGCTACTTGTCTGCACAAATATTTTCAGCAGCAATTCATTTAGCAACAATACTGTAACATGCATTGATATAATTTACAGCGTACTAACTTGTAAAGGTTATTGTTTTCAATTTCAGATTGTATATCCACGCTACATCATCTCTTTGAAACCTAAAATCACCAGAAAGTCCACATCTGATTTAGTGTCTTTAAAAGTATCACATGTATTGAAATTAAAAAAATTGGAGCAAAAGGTGTAAGTCTCTTTTCAACAATCTCAAAATGAGCTTTCGGTCTAGTTTGAAATTAAAATCATTAGCGTGACCATTTAAAAAGTGGAAAAAAACATCTGCTGTTTTTTTATACACCGAAGAGCCATTACATTATAACCATCCTGCTAATAACATGTAGGACCACCTTTAGCCCTCAAAACTGCTAGCATCCACCGTGGCATTGATTCCACTAGGTGCTGATAGGTAGTCTGAGGTATCTGGTACTAAGCGCTCACCAACTGGTCATGCAATTCCCTCACATTGCGAGGGGGTAGCGTGGAAGCACGAATTTGGTTTTCNCTGACGTGATACCAAGCCTAAAACTACTATGATTTTGTAAATGTGTGTTTAAAAAAACACCCGAATTTAATTGCGCCAAGGTCAAGATGCATAAATCGTTTAACAGCAATCAAGATGCACGAATCGTTCTTTGTAACCAATTCTAAAAATACACCAGATGAGTTCGAGATATTGCTACATGAATGCTACTTGTCTGCACAAATATTTTCAGCAGCAATTCATTTAGCAACAATACTGTAACATGCATTGATATAATTTACAGCGTACTAACTTGTAAAGGTTATTGTTTTCAATTTCAGATTGTATATCCACGCTGCATCATCTCTTTGAAACCTAAAATCACCAGAAAGTCCACATCTGATTTAGGGTCTTTAAAAGTATCACATGTATTGAAATTAAAAAATTGGAGCAAAAGGAGTAAGTCTCTTTTCAACAATCTCAAAATGAGCTTTCGGTCTTGTTTGAAATTAAAATCATTAGCGTGACCATTTAAAAAGTGGAAAAAAAACATCTGCTGTTTTTTATACACCGAAGAGCCATTACATTATAACCACCCTGCTAATGACATGTAGGACCACCTTTAGCCCTCAAAACTGCTAGCATCCACCGTGGCATTGATTCCACAAGGTGCTGATAGGTAGTCTGAGGTATCTGGTACTAAGCGCTCACCAACTGGTCCTGCAATTCCCTCACATTGCGAGGGGGTAGCGTGGAAGCACGAATTTGGTTTTCCAAGTAGGACCACAAATGCTCTATTGGACTAAGTTCAGATGGATTAGGGGGCCAAGACATGACTTAAAAGTCACGGGAATGTTCCTCGAACCAATCCATGACGATTCGACCCTTATGACATGGTGCATTATCCTGTTGGTAAACACCATCCCCCGCAGGAAAAACTGTTGCCATGAATGGGTGAACCATGTCTCCAACTGTGTTCAAGTAGCTTACAGACGTCAGGGATTCTTCTAGGAGGATTATGGGTCCTAATGTGCCCCATGAAAACATTGTTTCTGGGCGAGAAACCATGAAAACCATTAGCGAGCCCATTGTTATAGATGGAGGGTGGTCATAATGTAATGGCTCTTCGGTGTATATTTATTAATTAAATTTATTTTTTGATATGAAGCAATAAAGGTAGATTTCCCAAGTACCATAGATGAATGCTAAGGTTCATTAAACTGCATTGAATTCTATCTTCTTGATCTGCTTATTAGAACCCAAAAGACTCTGAAAACGATTACTGTAGTTCTGTCAATCTATTGCAGACTTTTATATCGCACTAAGTTCAGATCCGAAAAACAAAACAGCACTAAGTTATTTCTCTATTGGTCATAATATTAATTGTGTTATTAAATATATCAATGAACAAGAAAATTTCAGAAACACAACCTATAAAATAACCTTACTGCCATATATAAAAACTAATAAGTAATGCGTATATAATTTTCGAAGTTAAATTAAACATTTCCAGTTTAATTCTGGTGAAAGAGATTCAGAAACATGGTGTAGAAACTCTCATTCTTATATCAAATTCTAGGTAGAAGATGTGAAAACTTTCGAAGAAAATCCTAAATTAGAAAAATGAGCCGGTAATGATTGACGAATTTCTAAATTATGACTCTCAAAATTTCTTCATTTTTAAAATATCATTCAACAATCATTTGCCATTAATTTCTCAAATATAAAATTAATGCTAATTTTAGCTGAGATTCTGTAAAGGACAGATGTTTCTTAGAATTACTTAGGGGAATGTTGGGAAATGATATTGGTTCTCTGAGTTAGCAGTTTTTGGAATATGAAGAAATACTGATAACTAACATTTCATAGAATCCAATCATTTTTGTATATAACAGAATATTTTTCAAATAGTTTCATCTAATGACAATATGACTTCTAGAAGGAACCAACTGAGCATTTTGATGGAACAAACCCCCATTTGTGTTATATGGAAAGGAAATCCACGAAGACCTCCAACGGTTAGCTCGACAGCAAGAGGACTCTAACATATGATCAGTCTATGATTGAGAATATTTTACGTCAGCACTGTGGTCGGTGTGAGTCGGGCGTGGAATTTGAATCAGCCAAGTTTTGTTGCCTAAGCCCTCGCGACTCAAACTTATTGATTTTTTTAATATATATATATATACTTTACCGTCATTGAACAGCTGACCCAATTTTGAGTTTACGACTACCAATTTTCAACTCCGTAGCCATGAAATTTTGAACCCAATCCGGAAGACAAGAGGTCTTCTAGATCAGTACCCACAGAGGAAGTGATTTATTATGAAAACTTGGAGGACTTTGCGACCCCGATAGATTTAACGTGTATCAATCACAATTTCATACACGAGGATTCTACGGCTGGCTGGATAACCTTAGTAATTTTACATTTCATTTTATAACCGTCGTTGAACAGCCGACCAAATTTTTGGGTTTATGACCACTAGTGTTCAACTACATAGCCTTGTAATTTTGAGCCCAATCCAGAAGACAAGGAAACTTTTGGATCAAAAAGTGGGAGAAAGTTGCCCTTCTTGGAGGACTTTTTTGATGGAACTAAACCGCGTTTGCGTTACATGGAGAGGAAGACCACGAGAACCTTCCACTGTTAGCCTGACAAGGGGACTCTAACCTATGATCCATACACCACTGAAAATATTTCACGTCAGCGCTGTGGTCTTTGCAAGCCGGATGCGGAATTCGCATCGGCCAGCCATTGCTGCAATTTGAACAAGGTTCACCTCATAGGAAGGCAAATGCTTTTTCCCCTGAGCCATCATGGCTCAATAATATACGTTTTAAATTATACAGTGTAATATTATTACCATATGCACATCCAGCCTCGGGCCAATCCAAGGTGACTAACAAATTGAACGCGCTTCTGTACTTCAGTAAGAACGCTCCTTAAAATGATTACAGTATCTTCTACTTTCATATTTTGTAATTCTGCAAACGCGTGACGAAAATGTTTTGAAATCATTGGTAAGTGAAAGTACACATGAATTCGGCGGATGTAGTGGAGGATAACGAGATGAAATGATAATGGGAAAAATGAAGCTGGACGTATAATTTTAAACCCAAAAAATATAATACGCAAACTTGGCCTAAAATATTTATTTCTCACTATCTAAATAATTTATTCGTAATTAGTTAATATAGATTAAGCTGTAATAATCTATTTTATGTAAGTAACAATTTCCATCACAATTTTTTACAAAAAAAAATTCAAATTATACATATTTCTTTTTTAGAGAAGTATAAAATTATTATACAAATCAAAGACATAAATGATAAATAGCAAATATATTCGTCATTCCCATTTATGTCATGCCACATCGTTTGTTAAAATGATTTTAACAATTTAACGATAATACTCGTTTAATTGGAAGTTGAAACTTATCATCACATGTTACTTTGCATCTATATATGATTATGTGATGAATCAAAAGTATATGCTTAGTAAATATTAAATAAGAAAAAGAATAACATCTTGGAACACAGGGAGAGAAATAATAATACCACAAACAAATGATATAGAGGAAACAAATAATTTTCAATTTTGCAATATCAACTAAAAGGAGCTAAAGCCAGTGTTTTCATCAATTTAGCTGTTTTGGAGAGCTGAAAACATTCATAATAGAATGAAGTAGCATGTAAGTAATCCTGCGAAACTGCTCTCCAAAGAACAAATATCAATTTCGTAAATGCGTTCAAACAACTTGTGTCATTTTGAGTGGGCAGAAT
The DNA here is from genome assembly GCF_043381705.1 of Parasteatoda tepidariorum. Taxonomy (NCBI): domain Eukaryota; kingdom Metazoa; phylum Arthropoda; class Arachnida; order Araneae; family Theridiidae; genus Parasteatoda; species Parasteatoda tepidariorum. The sequence continues at coordinate 39,507,345 of NC_092210.1, read as the reverse complement.
GGAGCCCAATTTTTTAGCTTAATTCCAACACAAGAGTACTTTAAATCCATTCTTTTTTGATGCTGCTATTAATATGATTCTTGATAAAATAAAAAGCATCGAATGTTATCCCTACTAGAATGTTGTTTATTTTTCCATGAAAAGTATTCTTTGCAAGAAACCATTAAATATAACTTTTCTTGTTATATACTCTTTGAGAATTTCTAGAAATTTCTCGGAAAAATGGTTAATATTTTTCTTAATTGTTATTTTGACATATTAAAAAAAATAGTCAAATAACCATAAAAAAGATGGTATTCAAACTGCTAACTGTCAGAAAATTCTCTTATTAACTGCTTTCACCTAAAACAGTTAAACAACTAAACTTTTATCGCACCAACTGGACTACCCATCCAATAAAGCCACTCAGTTTAAGCAACGATGGCAGCTCCATAAATCTGTTTAACTCAAATAAGTCAAGTATTTTCGGTCTCTTACGATAAGTGAAACAATCAGATAACTTAATTAAACCACATTCCAAGGTTCATTTGATAAAACACAGCTCAACCTCAACTTAAGTCCAATTTACATTACCTAACGAAAAACCTAGCTCCAATGCCCAGCTAAAATTCTTTTTTTATGGTTTTGAAACCATGCTAGTTTTAAATGGTTACAAAACCGTGCAATTTTGTATTTACAGTTTTTAACCATATTAGTGGTTTGAAAATCGTAAAGGTAAAAAATGTTGCTTCTGATTAAATTACCGTTATTTTAAAAAGAAAATTCTTGCAGTGAGGCGAAAAATACTTTAAAAATAATAGGTATTAAAAAATTTAATTGTCCGGTATAATTGTAATTTTGGCATGGCTTTACACAGCCCTTCCTACAGAAGAAAGCCTAACAACCACTATGTAAAGTCACGAGTTGCAAGCCCGTCTTCTTTCTCCAATGGATATAAAACATCACCTCTTATCTCTTACTAAAGCAATTATTTCATCGTGCACAGTTCTTACCAATTTTATATTTCTCAATTAAATATTTTATTTATGAATTGTAAATGTAAGAAATGATTTTAATAGAGTATTTAAGGTGTATTAAATAAGTCTAGTTAATCACTTATTTTGTAAAGATTTTTTACGAAGTCTTTGTTGAAAAGTTTGGATATACGCATGTAAGGTTTAAGTTTATTTAATTTTAACGTACATTATTTGCAAATTTTGAATAATTTAATGTTTTTGGTGCTGAAAAAAAATCATTTTCCTCATTAGTCATTTCTTTTAACGGATTCCAAATTTTATTTCCAATTCTAAAGAAAGCATTACTAGAAGAAAAAATGTTGTATCAGGCTATGGTGAGTATTCATAAGCCGAAATGCATGAAAATATACCTTACCTAATCGAAATAAGTAATGAAAATATAATAGTTCATCGGATATAGAGAATAAATGTTATTTATTCCATGTTTCTGTCAAGTATTATAAAAAGTGGAAGCTCCACTTTACGAAAATACGTGTTTTTTCAGGTTTTGAGATCTAATCCATGCATTTATTCAGTCAAGCTGATTCCTCATACTTACAGAAGCATTTAATTTATAAGCTAATGACTCGTAGATTGAAATAACTATTTCGTATTAACGTTTAATGTACTAGAATTGACTGCACCTCTAAATTAAAAGAAAACTTTTCTGAACTATTTGGGTTAAAGTACCCATATAAATTGTAACTATTTTACACAGTCTAGTGTGGGTAAGTCGATAAAGTCTATGCTAAAAATCATATGATATATACGATTAATTTGATTAACCTTAAATCATTTATCTTTATTCAACATTTTTTAACAAATATTGAAAAAAAAAACTGAAGTAGACATAAAGTAAAAAAATTTAATATTGTCAAATATTTAATTTTTTATACTTATATATATATTTAATATGAAATATATAAATATTTCATATTAAATATTTTTTCAAACTATATCACTTTTTTAAGCTTTCTATGTTTCCCGTAATATCACTTCATAATTTGTTTTTTGTAATGCATTTAGACCATTTTATCTACTTTTCATTTTAAAATAAAATTTGATGTGATGTGACAACNAGAACATCAGGAATTATATATAATATGGCATTTAATACATTACTTATAACATATACATTTTATTAATATGGCTTTATTGACCAGTCTGCTTAAGTCCATTTCATAACTTGCTTAAGAATGCCAACATTATATACAATGATGTCATTCAATACGTTAGCTGTAACATAGATATAATATTAATATGGTCTTACTGACCAGTCTGTTTAGGTTCATTTCATAACGTGCTTAAGAATGCCAAGCAATGTATACAATGATGGCATTTAATACATTGGTTGTAGCATTTATATATATATATATAGATAGATAGATAGATAGATAGATAGATATAGATATAGATAGATACCTTTAATTTTTATATTTAGTTTACTAATTATTAAATTAATAATATCATATCGAAAGTTGTTAACATGTAACAACTGCACAATATTTCAATGAGACTTTTAATGACGATTGTAATTTGCAAGCAATTTAACAAATTTCACACAAATTATTTTTCCATGAAATTAATATTGAATCTTTTGACATTCAGATCAATTTTAGAGCCAATTAGAATCAAATATCTCATATTTGCATTGAATGATTTGTAACTATAGACATGAAAATACTTTTTTAATATAAGTTGTTCTGTTATTATATTAAGAATACTTCAAAACTCTCGGAAACCATCGGATTGTTCTCTTGAACCATAATACGGTTTTCTCTGCAACCTTAACAAAGTACTAAATTGAACAGTGTTTCAGTTAAACTTGCATCCTAGTATCAAAGGAATAAGTTAGCACCATAATATTGCTTAGCTTATTATTTAGTTTGCAATAAATTGAACGCGATTATGTTTCGAAGCGCTCTAACATTCCTGACGTCAGAAAAAGTAAAGTATCCCAAATTATTGCTTAAGTAAGATAAAGCAAAAACTTGTTTCAAACCCTGACCAGCCACAATTAAGATTGGTGTATTGAGCAAAAGATTACGCTAGGAAATAATTTTTATTTCTGTTTCAGAAGATGCTTTTAACAGATCTTATATACTTTTGTATCGCGAAATTAAAATCTTACATCAGCATGATTCTTTTAGTCAATTTTTGGTTGAATTGTACAAGTTTCAAAACGTTATATGTAACAAGTGACCGAATATATGTTGCAACAAACGTCTAGGAGAATGATGGCGCATCATCAGGATTACAACTGCAGAACAATCCGTGCCCGGTAACGTCGTCATACGCCACTAGGAATGCTTCCCTAAATACTGCATCTTCGAGTGCTTCGTTGATATAGTGTTTTTAAACGTGTACATTTCAACAAACAAATAGACTAGCAATGTCATTTTAAAGAAAAATTCAGTTGCTTTAGGAGCAAAACTAACTTCTGATTCGAAATCCCTACACCGAATTAGGCAAATGTTTGTATAAATGCAGCAAAAATTTGTTTTCCTGTGTGATTGAAATGATTTTTAAAAAAATTTGAGAATATGAATTTAAGAAGTTCCTTAACAAAACGCATTCTTGTCTCTATAGATAACTAAGCAGGTTTTAAAGATTTTATTCCCTGATTTGCTCTTTTTGACTTCAATACTTAACTAATATTTGCGAAAATTAATGTGAACAGTTTCTTTTTTTTTAGATAGTTTTTTAAAGATAATGTGAAATATCATCACTCTAAATGTTAACATAGATTGTCTAAGACATTTAAAATTTTTATGTTAATTTTTAATTATTGTATTAATGATTATAATATTCGTGCTTAAAATATTAAATATTGCTTTAAACTATTATAACAATGAACTATTATTACTTATACTTTTATACTTATAATAATATTAATGATCTAGATGCGAAAAGTTTTTTGCTGAGATGTGACATCAAGTTTTTATAACTGTCATTATTCAATTTAAATATATTATCTATAAACAGATCACTACTTTATGAAGTCTTCAGAATGTTTGACCTAGCTCGAGAAAATTCTTATCCTACGCCACTTGCTCACTCTGCTCTTCTTCCGTTAATGCTTATGTCTTTAGCATCTCAAAAGAATTCGCCTTCAACACTTAAGACTCCGGATTGTATTAAAAAGGAATACGATTATATCATAAGTATGAAAATTTGCAATTGATCAATTTATTAGTTATTTTAAATATTACTGGATTATTTTATCTTATATTTATAAAGGACATTTGATCACATCTAATCTACTACAATTTTGAAAAATGATTGATTTACTTTATACACTGTATATAATTGTATATAATTAAAGCAAACATTCTGTCATTCTCTCTCAATTTAATTATGAAAAATTAAAAGTGCTCAAACTTTCATTATAACTGCATTTGCTACATACGTATACATTCGGTTCGTATAATGAGGAAATCAGGATTTACGCCCAGACCAATTAATTAGGTTGTTGTTTCTGAAGTATTGCAGCAAAAGAAATCATTGTCTATAAGTATTAAAAAAATACAGGATGTTCCAAAAGTCAAGCAAAATTAGCAGGATGGTGATAAGAGACATAAACAGGATGAATCCATAGAGCATGGGGCTGCATGCCATTATGAGAGGATAATAAGTATGAAAAAGAAAACGGTGTAGACTGCACGCGGGAAAATGAGTACAAAAGATTCTACAACTTGATACTATAATTTGTAAACAAAAAAATATTTATATGAATAATTATTACAAGCCTTCTCTAAATAGTCACGGTGGCTCGGGGGATAGAGCACTCACCTCCTAATGAGGTGTCTGGGGTTCGAATCACACCGATAACTGGTAGATATGAATTCCGCATCCAGCTCGCACCGACCATAATGTTGACGTAAAATATCCTAAGTGTTCGACGAATCGTGGGTTAGAATTCCCTTGCCATCTGGTTAACAGGGAAGGTTTTTCATTGTTTCCGCTCCATGTAATCCAAATGAGGGCTAGTTCCATCAAATAGTCCACATGTAGGCAAAATTCTCCCAATACTTGATTCAGGAGTTGTCTTTTGCATTTGGTTCATAATTTCAAGGCTACCAAGTTGAACATTGATAGTCGTCAACTCAAAATTGAATCAGCAGAAAACGAAGACACAAAAAAAGACAAAAAAAAAGGAGCTCTTTAAATGCCTTTTGTAAATGTCACTGTCTGCAATTATGTAAATCGATTTCCAGAAATGTTCCAAGACGCCGGTAGGCCATTTGATATATTCCTAAATGACAACAACCGCCGCTAAGAGAACCATCATAATGGCGACAGGCGTGACATAAACTAATGATTTAAGGCCTTCATTCCATTAACTGACTTTTGTATTCATGATATTGATAAGACCAAATCTTCTTTATTCATTTTTATTTTTCTATTTCATTAAAAAATTTTATCCAATTAATTATGTATTATTTGAGCTGGATTGGTAGCCAGACGTGAACTATACGGTTAAGGGTTTTTTAAACCTAGGTAAGCGTCCACGTCTGTATTAAAAGAAAAAAGTGATTTAAGGTCATCCTAAAGGAAAAGTTCACACTGATTGAGATCCGGCAAGCATGAAGACTATCCACTTCCTTGGGTATGTTACATCAAGGTAAAAACACGCCTGTTAGGCAAAATGTGTGGGGCTCTTATCATGCATGAAGCGTTATGCCAAGTGCACAAACGCATAACTTAAGTAGGGCAAACCTCAACTTGTCTCCACCTTTCGCCTCCTCTAGATTAAGAACCTACGTGCATCTTATGTGATATTCAACCTCTCAACGTGGTTCGCAATCCCATGTTCTACGGATCCGTTCTCTTGATGTGCGTCTAAACAAACCTCAAGTCACCACCATCTTTCATCTCCTCTAGATTTATCACGTGCAACATTTTTCATGATAATCAGCCTTTCAATGCGGTTTGAGATCCCATGTTATACAGATTCGTTCTCTTGATGCACATCTAAACAAATCTCAACTCACCACTATATTTCGTACACTCTCTATTCAGAACGCGCACTCATTCTTCATGATATTTAAATTCACAACGTGGTTTGCATGTTTCTTGGCCATGGTACTACGGATCTATTCCCTTAACGTACTTTATTACGTCTTTGAATTTGTAGATTGAACTTTGGTAATGACTTACCTAGAAAATTAATGCTGTACTAAAATGATAACTTCTTTTTTTCTAAACTATTTTTATAAAAGCTTTAAATATCACGTATTTTGATAGGTGAAATTAGAGGATAAACAAGTATTTTAATCAGCTTTACTTTCAAGAAAAGAGTTTTAAATTAAAATGTTAGTCTGGGAGAAAGGGAAATACCACTTAGCTGCAATAACCATCTTTATATCTCTTTTCTTCAAAGTTGGAGCTGGATCCGCTGGATCCACTGTCGCTGGTCGCCTTTCGGAAATACAAAGCATAAGCATATTGTTATTAGAAGCTGGAAGAGAAGCACCAATTCTAAATGAACTACCACCCTATGGGCTGAACTTCTGGTTTTCTGATTTAGACTGGGCATATAAAACAGTTCCTCAAAAGTATGCTGGAACAAATCTTAAAAATAGGGTATGTGTTCTCAAAATATAGATGGTCAATTTTAATGGTAGTAATTATGATAGTATTAATTGTTATATGGATATAATATTAATTTTCACATGGATGTAATATTAATTAAAAAATATGTATGTAAGATAAATTTCAGAAAGGAAACATCCTATACTAAAACAACTTAAACCAAAGTTAGAGATTTTTAAAACTTAAAATACTAATGATATTCCTAAAATGCATCCTTAATCATTTTTCTTTTATAAAAAGATTTTAAATAAAAAATTTTTTTATTAATTTTTATAACTATTAATTTTGCACAATTTTTATTTTTAATGAATTAATAAAATATCACTATCTTTATCACTTATATCAATATCACTAATTTTATCACTATTTTAAAAAACATGGACAAATTTTAGCAGAGTAGAACTTTTTTCTTATTTACAGGTTTCCACAACATTTGAACTATCTTTAATCTTTATGAAAGGAAACCTAAGCGGAATTGTCACAAACTAAATAAAAAAGAGCTCTCTCTGTTTCCATACTTTAAAGGCTTTCTATCGGCAAATTGTTCATTTCTTTGATGTTAACTCTAAGCACATATTTATAATATTTTCAGCAAATTGTTTGGCCAAGTGGAAAAGGACTTGGAGGGTCAAGTTTGTTGAATAATGGAATGTATGTTCGAGGAAATAAAAATAACTACAATGAATGGGAAAGACAAGGTGCAAAAGGCTGGAGCTATGAGGAAATACTTCCCTATTTCAAAAAAATGGAAAATAATACTGATCCAAAATATGCTAAAAACGGTAAAAGGATGGTTTTTTTGGAAATTCATTGCTTTATTTGTCATTTTGTTATAATGCTATTTAAAGCGTCTATGAACAATTAAACGTGAAATTAAATTTCTATCGAATAGAGTATGATGTTTTTTAACCCGTCTTCTCAAAAATTTATTCTGTAAAGATTTATTTTTTATACAGCTATTGTATTATGCTGCTATTGTAATTTTTTTTAACATTTCTAAAAAGAATTAAAAATAATTTCATATAAATTGTTAAAACAAAGACAAAACTGAAATCGTAGAATTATGCTAAGGTCGAAGATGAATAGCTAAAGAGAAAATACTCTTAAAATCATTATTATTTTGCCAAATTCAACTACAGCTTAGCTGCTTCTTTTTAATTTAGAAAAAGTATTGGTGAAATACGACTTCCTTTGAAATAATAAACGCAATAAATTCTAAAAAATATCACAATTTTGGATTTGTTTCAAAGCAATTTAACTGTCTTATATTGAAAAAGCGTTGGTAAAAATGAAATCTTATCTTTTAATTGTAAAAAAGCGAGCAAATTTTCAATTACTTAAAAAAAAAATTTTCAGGCGGCAATTTGTTGTAATTCTGATTGAAAACTTAATTTTGAGAACAAAAAATATCATAAAAAAGCGCAAATAAGAATGAAAAAAATAAAAATCTTTTTCTGCCTCAGCGTCTTAATTATCGAAATACGAAAAAAAAGTATTTTTCTCAGATATAATTTTCAGATGGAAAATCCTTCACTAAGTATATAAATCAGTTACAATTTTTTAACTAATCGTTTTTTTACATAATTATTTTACAAAGGATTTAATATAGAAATTCCTAGCCAGCCGCATTCATACTATTGGTAAGTTGAAAATTAGGTAGTACTCATAGGAAGTACAAAATTTTAGTAACTAAATTTTCCTAAAATGTCTAAATAAAAGTATTTAAAATATTTATAAAGGAAGAAAGCTCGAATATGAACATTCGATCTAAGCAGAGATCTCTGCCAAAAACAGTTCAAAAAAATTCAACATATCAGCAAGAAACTAGCTCAGTTTAAGACATTGAAAACAATATTATCTTCATGCCAATTTCACTCCTTTATATATTATGTGACAAAAGTAAATAATAAAAAAACATACAAAGTAGTAATATTAAACAATTCAAAAGCTTTTCATCTATTTAAATTGCCTTATTTCCTTAAAAATAGAAATATGGTATAAATAGTAATAATCCTTAAAATAGTCCAATAACATTTCACAAGTTCGCACAAAAATGTTACATTGTTTATCGAATTCCTAAATTATTTAATTCCCTCTTTTTCAACTTAACTGGCTTAAAATATTTCTTTATTTGTTGTTTGTAAAAGCAATATATGAAGAAAAATACCGAAACGAAATAAAAGTCTTTTTTTATTGATTTAACAAGCCATCTTTGATTCAACAAGTGTGACTTCAAAACATGTTCAATTAGAGTTACTGTTCACTTAACTCCTATAAGTTATCTGAACGTCCTAAAAGTGAACTAAATGTCCCAAAAGTTAAAGTTTCAAGTTAATTGGCTTTGAATTATTTTATTTATTGTATAAAAAAATTAAATATTAAAAAATATACTCAAAGCGAAATGATTAAATGATATGAAAGATTTTTCAATTGAAATTGAACTTTGAAAAACAGTTCCCTATGTCATAATTGTATATTTTTATTTCCCCATTCAGTGCTTCTAGTATTTTAAGACTTAACCATTTTGATTAGATATTTATTACACCAATATAGCTTGAGATCTAAATTCATTTCCTAAAACTTCATATTAATTTTATACTTATTGTTGTAGTTGTATTTTTTTGTAGAAAAAGTTCACTTAATATTTTTTTCCAAATGAATAAAGTACAAAAATCACAGCAAAGTGCATTGAAAAAATATTAAAGTGGATACTTTGAATCGGAAACATGTACCAGTTGTATGTTAGTCCTGAAAAATAATTGAAATATTTACAGCGTATACCATAAGCAAAAAAATGGCATAAAAATATTTTCTGATTTTATTCCTTTAACTAATTTCTTGCTATGTGTGTAAATAATCAAAAATTTGAAAGAAATATAAACAAAGTGAATCAAGTGCAGATAATGTCACAAAAATGGACCTACTATAGATTCGGTTGCATAAATAAGAACTTTCGTCAATGTCAAAACCCAAAAATTTCAAACTTGTCATTTTTTGTGCTTTGACCGTGAGGAATGTTCTTATTTATGGAAGCAAAACTATTGTTTGTCCATTTTTGTGCCATTAATTTTTTAAACTGTTATGATCAAACACCGTTCGGGTGCTACACCGTTTGGGCAACGTATTTTCTTACACCAGTCTACTGATTTGCTCGCCTTTTTTCACATTTTCTTATTTTGCAGTGTCTATAGTTATCCAGAAACCATGAAATTGTATAGGTATTTCAAGAACAAGCTCGTAACTTTTTTTAGTCGTCGAATTTGAGAGAGATAGTTTGCACTTGTTCAGTGAATTACGATTTGTAAGTAATACTTTTCCCAATTCTTTTTCATGAATAAATGAAGAATGGGTGACAGTAAGTGCTCATAGCATATTATAACCCTGATATCTCCATGTTTTAAAATAAACCGTACCAATGCTGGATTTTGAAACGTAATAAATATGTGAGTATTTAAAATACACTTGCTTTCCTTCACATTTATTCCAGGTAAAATGTTCCCTCCACTTCCATAATTTCTTCAGAAAAAAAGAGTAAACTTAAGGAAAAAATGCCTTATTTTAAGCCATAATTAAAAATTATCAAAAATAAACTGCGAATATGAATTCCTATAATGAGTTCGAATAAAAAATCGTTTAAAATTTGATTATTTTTTGGTCATAATATGACAGAAAAATAAAACATTTAAGTGGTAATTTGTACTTTGTTCCCATATTTTAGCTTTTCTTCGTGAATAGCACTAAGTATATCCTATTATTATCTGGGCATCAAAAAATATTTTAAAACCATTTTAGCTCTAATATACTTAATGTACTGTTTACATAATTTTTTCTCGTGTCTATTATTAAGAATAAAATGAATGTAAGGTTTTGTACTTTTTAGGATACCATGGAACAAGTGGTCCAATAACTGTACAAAGCATTCCTTATAAATCAAAACTAAGTTCTAAAATTATCAAAGGTGTAAGAGAATTGGGATACAGAATACACGATTCTAATGGACCTAAGCAAACAGGTAAATCAATTTAGGATTAACCATAGGATATAATGAAGGTATTCAAAGTGTAGAATTGAGCAGAAATTTGTTTACACTTGATTTCAATTTGAAACTTACAAACGTTAGTTTTCGAACTTTATATCATTAAAGACATTTATTTTAACTGTATTTCACAATAAAAAATATACCAGTTATCAAAAAAAAAAATTTCTTTTTTAAAATTCCAATGAAAAATTTTAATATTTCATCGTAAAAATTTTTTTTAGTAAATCGATTTTCTAATTGCTTTAAAATGCATTTTTTAATTCCCTTAGTAGCCCTGGATATTAATCAACGGTCCCTTTCTTTCTTCTAACTTTGTATATTTTCTGGTGTATATTATAAAACGCTGCAAGCATTTCAAAGTAACTATAGTTCATCAATCTGAATATTTATGCATAACTTTTTTGGCTTAGTATTGTTACTGCTGTCCTTAATACAATTTGTATCGGGTTTAGTATGTTTCAAATAGCAAATATTGAAATATGGAAACTATTGCAAAATTTCAAGAGGAATTTCTGTTATAAGATATATTTGGAGAGTCACTGTGGAAGCAAAATGATAGGTAATAAATTCATATTTTAGAAATTAGACTAAGAAAGTTAAACGGTACATCTACTGAAGATGGCATTCCAAAATAGTTGTATTAGTAGCTCCCCTGGCCTTAAAGTAGTAGACTAAATAGTTTCCTATACGGGAATGGCAACTGCTCTTCTTACTGCAAAATATTTTATGAAGCAGTTGAAAATGAGTACTGAAATTTGCTGAAATTTTAGTAATTACGATGATTTCAGAGGGCTGACAATGTTCTACACACACACCCATTTATATATATATATATATATATATATATATATATATATCTATATATATATATATATATATATATATATATATATATATATATATATATATATATATATATATATATATATATATATATATATATATATATATATATATATATATATATATATATATATATATATATATATATATATATATATATATATATATATATATATATATATATATATATATATATATATATATATATATATATATATATATATATATATATATATATATATATATATATATATATATATATATATATATATATATATATATATATATATATATATATATATATATATATATATATATATATATATATATATATATATATATATATATATATATATATATATATATATATATATATATATATATATATATATATATATATATATATATATATATATATATATATATATATATATATATATATATATATATATATATATATATATATATATATATATATATATATATATATATATATATATATATATATATATATATATATATATATATATATATATATATATATATATATATATATATATATATATATATATATATATATATATATATATATATATATATATATATATATATATATATATATATATATATATATATATATATATATATATATATATATATATATATATATATATATATATATATATATATATATATATATATATATATATATATATATATATATATATATATATATATATATATATATATATATATATATATATATATATATATATATATATATATATATATATATATATATATATATATATATATATATATATATATATATATATATATATATATATATATATATATATATATATATATATATATATATATATATATATATATATATATATATATATATATATATATATATATATATATATATATATATATATATATATATATATATATATATATATATATATATATATATATATATATATATATATATATATATATATATATATATATATATATATATATATATATATATATATATATATATATATATANTATATATATATGAATGCATAGAAAAGCTCGCCCTTTGAATTAAAAAGTTCCTTCCAGCCTGTATGCCGTATAATTCTGAATATATGCACTGATATAAGGTCTTATGTTAATGAATGATAAATTTAAAAAAGGCTCTGTTTAAGCTAATTTCCTCATAAATCGGCGTGGCATTTTGATTGCTTTTGTTTTAGACGTTTCAGAATGGCAATTCGAATTTTTATATTTTAATTTTTTACTTATTTATATTTTTTTGTAAGATTATATCAAAAGACACGAATTTTGCTTTTACGAGTAATCACTTTCTGATGAACTTGATTCGCAATCATTCTCTGTATATTAAATCAACGTCGTTTTCAGTCATTTTTGCATGGCTTTTAAAAGTAGAAATGTCAGACTTGAGATCTCATTTTTGTTGTAGAAATTCAATCTTATATCCCCACCGTTTTCTATTCTATCTATTCAGTAGTTATTTATCTATCGATATTATTTCGGTAATTATTATTCGGCCAGGTTTTTTTTTCAAGTTCTTACATTTTTAATACGATGTTATGTAAGTGATTTATAAAGGTGATTTTGAATTTATCACTTTTAAATGCACTTAATTCGCAGCGATTCCATCGTGCGAATTAAGTGCATCAAGTCACGTGAATAGTCCTCGGTCTTCAAAAATTTTCCCGTGATTTTTCAAATGCTGATGGTTCCATATAATTACCAATTTGGAATTTGAATAGTCCCTTTTTGATACGCTCTGTTGGAGACTGTTTCGATCCTGATTGCTTTTTTCTTATTTATTTATCATAGTTTTTTATATTTTACCCTAATTTATTTGGTCATTTGCACGTGGTTTGTCTAATTACGAATTAAATAATTGGATTTTTCATGACTTTCCAGCTTAACAACCATACATTTTTTTTATATAGTCACTTATTCTATAAAATCAGTAGTCAGATTTCATTAAATAGTCGCTTCCGATCAGCTTTTGAAGGAAAAAAAATTTCCATAGTCTACTTACCCTGATTTCAGTAGCAATTAGTCGCGTTTAGTCGCCAATGATTTCTCTGGGATATTGCTAATGAATATTGAATACATTAAGTCTAGTGGCATTACATTGGAAATTGTTCGTTAATAGGGAAAAGTATCTAAAGAGGCAATTTGAGATACTTAAACATTCTAAGGTATCTGTCAAATTAAAAAATTATATTTTTTCATTAATAAATGAATTATATTTGTTTTTTTTTAATGTCTTAAAGGTATTTACATTCCTCAAGGTGATCTACGAAATGGGCAAAGATGTAGCGCCGCTAAGGCTTAATTGGTGCCAGCTGAAAATCGAACTAATTTAGATATTCTGCCAAATGCCTTCGTTTATAAAGTAAATCAATTTATTCCCAAAACTAATTAATAACTTTTTACCAACAGAAGAAAAATGGTAAGTTTAGTCAAATCTTCATTTCTAACGAATTTGTTTTTAAACAGTATCGGAAGCTGTATTTAATTTTGAGGTGTATGTCAGAACTTCTTAAGGATAAAATCTGGCAAGGCTGACAAAAACAAGAAAAATAATTAAATAATGAGGCATGCAACACAATATTAAAAACGTAGTGATTGAATTTTCATTTTGAAATTAAAATTTTAAGAACAGAACGAGACTAGCGTTGGTTTTGAAAGGATTGTAAGTTGTTTTTGGATATAATTACTGTGGTTTAATAAAAGAATATATTTTTTAATGGTATATATTTCCAATTGCAAAAATTGAATTTTTTAATTCAATTATTGGTGATTCTGATAATCTAGATTCAAGCCTCTCGGCAATTCACTGACAACGTTCTGTTCTTAAAAATTTAAAAAATAGAAGTAAAATTGTAATAAAATAAAAATAAAATTCATATTCGCGAAAGCAACTACCCATAGAGGGCGCTGTTTTCTTAGAGGAATGTGTGCTAGCAGAACAACACGATTATCAGTTGCACTGGAGATTTCCTCAGTGCAACATGGTAACGTCCCTCCTTTATTGTGAATTGCTAAATTAAAAAGAGAAGAATGTTTGATTTCCTTTCTTATACAAGGTGAAACAACATTGAATCTCTTTTTTCAGGGAATAAACATTCAAAACACATCGGAAAATGTTTGTAAAACATCTAATTATTAGAGTTAAAACCTAGTGCCTGAGAAATCGTTCTACTAAATTTAATGATCTAATATGAAAGGTCTATTTAAACTTTACATTCAATACTTTTCTGAATCATATTACTTCAAGCATTAAAATATGCAAAATGTATACAGAAACACATAATGCTATACCGTTTAATTTTGCAAAAAAGTTTTTGACAACAATTTTTCTCAAAAAACTATGAACTAAAAAACGTAAAGTTAAGAATGCTTACGATGAAAAAAATTAAAAAAAAAAAACAATTCTAAAAATTCTTCATATTGAAAGCAAACGTTCATATTGTTTCTTTTTTTTAGTCTTAAAATTCGTATTAATCAGACGTAAAAATCATGCTGTAGAGAACTACTAGAAAAAATCAAATTAGAAAAAATCAAATCAAAACAAAATCAAATTAAATCAAAATCAAAATCAAATCAAAATCAAATCAAAATCAAAATCAAATGAAATCAAAAAAATCAAAATAGAATCAAATTAGAAAAAAAATATTTACAAGTAAATTTTTTATTAAAAAAATAATAAAACTTACTTGCTTTACCCGAGAATTCCAAATGAAATGTTCTTTGTTTGAAAATTTTATTCTCAAACAATATATACATAGATTACCTCTTCATTACTTTTAGATGACAGACCACACCCCAAAATTTTATTATTGTAAGATCTCGATGTGGATTTCAATGTGTAACTTAACAGAATAGCTGAATTCTAATTGAAATTATTCATTCAAAATTTTAAAAAAAATATTCACCGAGAAAACGATAAAAATTTATTAATAGTCAACACAAATGATACTACTTCAAGCAATTCGGATCTATGCCTTTATCTTGTGCTGCAAGATATGCTTAGAGGATATCAAAATAGGACTATCCGCATCTGTTCTGACAGTCAGGCTGCTCTCCTATTACTGTCAAGGTGTAAATTCACATCTTTGTTAGTGTGGGAATGCTTCTCGGTCCTCTGTGACCTATCCACTCATAACAGGGTATCCCTGCATTGGGTACCTGTACATATGGGTATCGGTGGAAATGAGCTTGCTGATGAAGCGGCACGAGCTGGCTCTAATGCAATTTTCTGGGGCCCTGAACCTGCACTAGGAATTTCTCTCACCTAATTTAGGGAATCCATATTCAAGCTCTATGACAAAATTGCTCATGAGCAATGGCGCGCTGCTGACGGTCAGAGACAAATCTAAGTAGTTAAATAATGACTGTCCTAGTGTACGTCAAAAATAGCTTTTAAAGCTTAATAGAAACAGTTTAAGGAAGATCATTGTTCTTCTTACTGGACACTGCATCCTTAGGAGACATCCATACTTAATGGGAATAGAATCCAATTCTCTTTGTCGGGGTTGTCATCTTGATGAAGAGACATCATGACACATACTCTGTGATAGTGAGTTCTATTCTGCCTAAAGATTTGAGCATTTAGGGCAACATTGCGTCATTGCCTGGGAACTGCAAGATGTTCCTGGAAGGTGTCAGCTGAATTTTATTTCAGCTATAGGGCTTTCATGCTAATCATGATTTAGGGTTTGGGTACAATAGATCTCTCGCGGATGTGCCCTGCTCGTTAGAGCTGCCCAACCTCTAAGTCTAAATCTAAGCAATTCGGATGATTCCTTACTGTTGTTTTTTTAATTATATAGATACAAAAATATGTACTATCCTATAAAGAAGAATATTCTATAACTATCACAGTTCTGCCCGTTCTAACATCACGTTTATTCATTGGAATAAAGTAAGCAATATTGACTTAAATTTAATTTGTAATGAATTGAAGACAAAAGAAATGTATTTTACAGTAATACACACATCTGTAACAGTATACGATCATAAAATCGGAAGTTATCGGCTGCAAGTTTGTCGATAATATAAAAGTAAAAATTATTGAGAAATTTCTACAAATGTTGGGCTCGTTTGGTTTCAGAAAGATTTATCAATGTGCTGCGTCGTTTTTTCAGGTTCTTAAGCTTTTTCCTTTGGGAAATTTTACTTATTTGCTAAAAAATGGTGTCCTACTCTGACCATGATTCTGATAGAACTAAATGAAAACTTAATAAATAAAAGTCTGAAAATAAACTCTCCGCTAGAGGGCGTATTCAAGCGTTGCAATCACGAATTGCGCTGCATGTTTCATTATTTAATTATTATTTTTGTCTTTGTTAGCTTTTCTAGAATTCATTCTTAAAATGACCTGACAGTGCATATTATTAAAAATATTGATTCGCGTTGAACTATAATATTTTGGCCGAATTCGTTGCAATTTTACTTTGGAAAAATTTCGGAGCATGGTTATCTTAATATCATTCAAACTAGCTACAATTTTAATTTAGAGTGGCATTTTGCGTTTTCATTCTTCATAGTTTAACCATGATATTGTATTAACAATGATATTGTTCAACATAACCGAAAACATAGTTCAATTTAACACCTTATAACAGCAAATTTTCTCGCAATATTTTACATTGTTGAATCAATATTTCTAAAAATGTATTTTAAAATGCATGGTAACTAGTTCTGTTTCACAGCAAAAAATTCCAGATTAAATTACGGTAAAAAGTACCGACACTCAGGGTGCCGATACTGTTTTCTGCAAAATCCATTTCTTCCAGAACATGTTACGCTACAAAAAATTTGATATTCTGCAATTTTTACAGTAATAATTATAGAAAAATCACCGTATGACTCTAGATAAATAAATATTCCTGCTAGAAATGACGGTATAATATTTAACGGTAAATATGGATTTCACGGTAATATGGCTTTTATGTAAATTGGATTTTACGGATGATGCATCTAAAGTGTCCGTACTTTATACCGTAATTTGACTTGAATTTTTTGCAGTGTACTTGTAGATTTGCAATAAGTTTTACTTATTGCAATAGTCACTGAGAAACTATCTAAATTTGTGAGGTGCCCCTACTAAATTTGTGCTCTTTAAATTTAGATCATAATTAGAAATGGACAAGCTGTTGGTGTAAAATTTGACGTGAATGGAACATTATATGAAATAAAGGCAAGGAAAGAAATCATATTGTCTGCAGGTACTGTCAATTCAGCTCAGATACTAATGCTTTCAGGTGTAGGACCAAAGGACGAACTTGAAAAGCATGGCGTAAGATAGTTTTTTTTTTTTTTCATTTAGATCCTTCAGATTAAGATATTTATTTATTTTTTCAGAATGTACTGTTTAGTTTGATGGCAAAAGTTTATTTAGATGGACGGTTAATGTAGGTACAAAGGTTAGGTTAGAATATATATATATGCTATTTTGCGTGTGAGGATAATCGTGTGAGCTGACGACTACATATATTTTCCTTATTTTGTTTTCCGTTATTTTTAATATATTTAAAAGAGAAACATTTAATTCATTATTAATTTTGTTTCTCCTCTATAAAATATTTTTTTCTTGTTTTCTTTATATTTATATANTGCTTCTTTAAAATAAAATAAAGAAAACAATATGGAAATTTAAAAGCTACCGCGAGGGATGTTACTTGCTGCTAAAATTATAAAGCGTTGTGACTAACTATATATATATATATATATATATATATATATACAGCATATTAAAAAAAAGGAATTTAAGAAAAACAATTTTATTTTATTTTATTTTATTTATTGTGCATTTTTTTGGAATTTTTTTAGTGCTCCTCACACTATGGTATTGATAAATTTTTCTTTGGTTATATTGATACAATATCAAGAAGCACACCTTTTGCGGATATTATCGTGTGAGCTGATGAAAAGATTATATATTTTATTTTCCGGATTTTCATAAATTTTTTCCTTTTTTTCGGATATATTTTTTCTGACTTTAATTATTTTTATTATTTTCATTTTTCTTTTTTCCTTTTTTCATTGTTCAGTAATTTTTTCCTTGTTTTCTCTACTTTTGAATTTTTTTTCAAAAATAACTTTAGATTCCTCTTGCTGCTAATTTACCTGTTGGAAACAATTTACAAGAACACTACTCAGCAACAAATGTCTATGAACTTAATCCAAGCATACTTTCTTTCACCAAGTTGCTTGCCAGCAATGCAAGCTTCCAACAGTACATAGAAAAGAGAACAGGTATTTTCTCTTCATGATAGTATCAAATTTAAATGTCAAAAACCACTGGTAAAATAATTTTCTATACATGAATTGAAAATAAGAATTTATTAAATATTCAGTTTACAATTAACTTCTTACAAGCATTATTCCTACATTTGTGCATAATTCATTCTTTTCTAAATTAATCTAAACTCTAACAAAGAAAGTACACATCTCAAAAATTTCTATTGAAGCAAATTTAAGCTTAAATTAAAGAGCATGTATATAAACCTTGGATAGGTACAAATTAGCCACTTAATATCCTCCTTGAATATGATATGCATCATCAAAGTTTCAGTTCATTTACCTTTAAACTAACAGACTTCAAGATTTCAAATAAATTTAAAATGCGAATTAAAATTTTGTATTTTTCTTAAATAATTCTTACATTATATGTAAAAATAAAAATCCATTAATTTTCTGTTATTAAAAATTTCATTTTAAAAAAAACAAATTGAATTAAATCAAAAAATAATAAATTAGAAATTGAATAAAACCTAATATATTGCTATCAATCTTTTATCAGAAAAGAAAATTGGTGGTAAAATTCAACCATCTCAACTGGAATTTTAACTCGGAATCTATCTGGTGAGAGTCTGACCATTACACAAAAGCTTAGATGTTTTTGTTACTAGTGGGCTGCGCCCCCTGCTTGCTAACGCTCGCCAACCCCCGAAAATTTCTACGCAATCTTATATGGTTTGCTTCGCAAAACAAGCTCACTTCACTCGCTACTAACTTAGGTGCATTGCAAATGCACAAAATTCTAAGAATTCAAATCCATATAACAACATTTTTTTTAAAACAAAAATTACATCTTTTTAGTAAATACTAAGTCATTAAAATAAATTTGAATTCAAATAAATGACATGTAATTCGTTAAATCTTCACATTTGGTGAAAATGCTCTCTCTGGTTATTTCAGCTTCCGTTTTTAAAAGCCCTATATGTTGAGCCACATGAGCTAGATTTGGCATGTGACATTTTTAGCAGCAATCATTGGTCGATTTTCTAGCGTTGCCATTCGGGGATCCGTAATGAGGCTTTTTTTTGTCGCCGTGTAAGAGAAATATATATATAGAAGTTTAAAAGTACATGTACTGAAACATTAATGGGACATATTTTACCCTAAGAGCATATTAGCTTGCTAATTTGTACCCTATGCAAGGTTTTCTAACATGTTCTTCAATCGAAGCTTAACTTAGTTTTAATAGGAAGTACCAAGATGCGGACTTCTCTTGTAAGACGGTAAGTACTAGTACTGGACTTTTAAACTAACCATAATATGTGCTTACTTAATTTTATGGTATGGTTTAATTGCAAGGCCACTAACTTCTCTTGAAGGTGCAGTAGTTACTGCATTCTTGAACGATGGCTATGTACGACCGAAATTTGATAATCTAACTACCAGGTTTTTATAGGTGCTGGAGATATTGGACTTTTTAAAGTCTTAGGCATCACTGAAGAGGTAATAATTTATATTATTTTTATATATAATTATTCATCTGCTTATAACTTTAGCTCAGTGATTCCCAAAGTGGTCTATATTGACCCCCAGGGGTCGACGACAACCTGCAAGGGGTCCTTGTCAAGTGAAAGAAAAATTGGGGGTCCGTGAAATGAAAATGGGGGGAAACGATAGTGTTTCTCACATAAGAATGTCGTGACTTTAATTTTGGCATTTCATGAATGGAATAATCAACATACACTGATAGTACCTATTCACTTACATTGTACTTCCGTATAATATAAAGACATATATCTATCTACATTCCACATAATTTATAAAAGAATCTAGAAGGTAAACATTTCATTAAAATTTAAGTTATTAGGGTTACTTTCTGCTATATGAAACTGAATTATTATAAACTAGCAGTTGCCTGCAGCTACACCCGCGTACGTTTTTATTTTCTCGGCGTATAAGGTTTTATTTTGTAACAAAAAAGTATTTTTCCGCTGTAAATTGGTTTCCGGTAAATTAATTGGATTGGTAAATTAATTTGGATTTAATTAATAAATGTATAAAATTAACATATCTTTCTTCTTAGGATTTTCATACAACACTTCACTACAGTTAGAAATTTAAATCTTTCACAGTGAATAGCTTTACATTTGAAGTTGATGAATTTACAAAAAATCAATATCAGGTAAGTAAGGGGTCTACCCGAAACCGAAAAATATGGCAATGGGTCTACGAGACAAAAAAGTTCAGGAACCACTGCATTAGCTTAAGCAGGTTCTGCATTTTTTCTTTACTTTCTATGCAGTCTTTTTTTTTTGGG
>NC_092210.1:39485808-39486264 GCF_043381705.1 Parasteatoda tepidariorum | reverse complement strand
TTTGGGGGGGGGGGGGTTGAATTATTCAATAAGACAAAGGAATCTTATGTGTCAGTATTGGTGAAAAAAATATTTAAATATCAACTTATCAACTTAATCTTATATTAATCCTTTAAATATTAAGGATCTTCGAAAAATATTCGAAACAAATGTTTTCACCTTTAGTTTTAGTGTATTTTTTTTAAAATTAATGACATTTAAAATGTGTAAAAATGTAGTGAAAGAAAAAACCGAAAAATACAATTCTTTGCACTATTTCGGATTACGAAGTTTTTTTCTTTAATCAGTTAATTAATTAAAAATATTTTAAAGTATGACTAAATACATATACAATGTGCTAAAAAATTACAATTATAATGATTTGGTTCAGTTGAGTTTATTATGTTCACTTATTGTATTATCATGTTTACAAATATTATATTAATACTGAAATACTAACAAAAAACAAACAATGAT
>NC_092210.1:39416076-39485550 GCF_043381705.1 Parasteatoda tepidariorum | reverse complement strand
AAGCCAATGCAGCCGAAGTTACTCTGCCGGGGCACTATTATACGATATTTATCTATATTAAACTTAAAATAAATTATTTTAATAAGTATATTTACTATTAAAGCAAAAATTTCTAATTTTGAAGGCTTACAATCAAACATACGCACCATACGAAGGAAAGATAGTTTATTTCTGCCTTTCTGAAGTACAAAAAGCCGAGGAACTGTAAAATTAAAATCATCAGATCCACATACCCCTCCTCTAATTGATCCTAACTATTTTTCTCATCCACAAGATTTGGAAGATGTGGTGGAAGGTGATTACTTTGTCTTACTTTTATGTCTCTTTGCATGTTAATTTTAATTATATTTATTAGTAGAACTAAATATTCTCTTATTACGCAACATTAATAAAAATTGCAATGATTTAGTTTGGGAAATTTGAAGGTATATTTAAGCGTGCGCATAAATATTTGAATGCATGCGTAAAGAATATTTTTTATATCAAGCTATACGTGTCATATCTATAAGTAATCGTGTAATATAAAATAAATAATAAATATGTAAGAATGAAATATCTTGTAATATGTCATATCGATCTTTATCTGTCCTGTTGTGCTTCTTCAAATTTTATATTTGACAAAATAGAAGCTAAGCCGATAAAAAAATAATGATAAAATCTGATGATTATATATACATATTCAGAAATAAACACTTTCTAAAACAAAATGTTCTAAAAGTTCAAAATGGTAAATTTTCCCTACTTCAATTTTATATACTTCTGCTTTCTGAAAAATTGTAACTTTTGATAATTTCGGCTATAATGTTTTCTGAGAATTTTGTTTTACACGCGTTATGAATTAATTAAAATAGTTAAAAAATGCTTACTCGTTATTAGCTTTCATTCCTATATAAGACAGAAAAGCCTTATTTTATCCTATTACGTATCAAAATTAAGAAAATGTTAATTTTATTTCCTTATAAGATATTTTTGGTAATTTTTTAACCTATTTTGTGAGTTTTGACTTCATGAATAATTATAATTAGGAATAAAGACTTGCCAAAAGCATTCAGAAACTGAAGCCATGAAATCTATTGGGTCAAAGTTTCTTCGTACTGCATATCCTGGTTGCGAGAATTTTGAAAATTTTTCAGATGATTATTACCGCTGTCATGCAAGATCAGTTCTATTAACACAAAGTCATCAAGTCGGGACTGCGAAAATGGGAGACGAAAATGATCCATCGACTGTAGTTGATCCAGAATTACGGTATTTTTTGTTCCCTTTTAAGCTACTGTTAAGCCCTGTGTAGTTTTCTCAGTTAATTTATTAAACTCTAAATAATAAAATATCCACATTGGGTAACTATTATGCTGTGAAAAGTGCCAAAATTAACTTATTAGAACAGGAAAACTAGGATTTAAAAATGACATTCAGAAAAAAAATCCCGGTAGCTATTTAGTACCTTCCTCTTTGTGAAAAATATTTGCATGACCTCGTGCATTGGGTTTTAGAGAGAGAAAAGAAGGATTAATGGTGAATTGGAGGAGAAATTTGAACTTGGCTATCTAAGTAAATAATGTATTGTTTCCTTTATATATCGAATTCTTAATATTTAATTGAACCATAAAAATATGAGATGATCGAACGAAGGGTTTCGAAGTTATGATAAACAAAAAAGTGCAATTTTAGTATTGTATCTATTTGCACATCTGACTTTGAGATGCAAGGTATTTTTTTTAAATATGAAACAGGGGAGCATTTTGTTTCTCCTAATACATGAGATATTTTAATTGATATTGCATATTTTCGAGTCGCTGACTTCAAATCTGCAATCTTCCATTTTTATCAAAATGTTCCAGATTGAAAAACAGATAACCAAAGGGTCGCGTAAATGTTGCGACAAACTTCGAAGGGAGTTAGGGCACATAATCAGGATTAAAATTGTACAGGAATCTATGCTAGAAAATATCACCATACGCTGTTGGAGACACTTCCCAATTGTGTTATTGCTACTTCCTGTGCTTCTGAACAGGTCATAATAAGGAATCGTCACCAGCCGTGTATGACATTTCCAGGAATGGGTTTTTATACAATTTTAATCCTGATGATGTGCAATAAATCCCCTATAACCCTATAAGTTTGTCGCAACATTTGCATGATCCCGATAATATATTCATATATATATATATACTTCACTCAGCTTCAAACGGTAAAATATTTATTTCAATAATTCATTTAATTGTCAACTGTTGTGTTACTTAATTTTTACTACTGGGTTGCAATACTTGGGAGGTGCATCTCTCATTAAGTAGGAAACGACAAATTTTTTAAAACACCAAAAATCTGTTAATTATGAGAAAATTAATGTTTTAATACCATGTCTATGAATTTTAATAATTTTCTGAAGGAAAAAATATCATTTTTAGTGGTAAATTAATCATTCTTAAACTTTTACAAGTAACAAAAGTNTATATTTATATATATATATACATTATTCATGCAAACATACAAAGGGTTAGGAGTTTTCCTCTCTTCCGGAACATACGTTACCATTTGCTATGCACGTCTATCAGGTGTTACTTAAAAAATAAATATATTTTCATCATTGCTATTAATTTTTCATGTTTTTAGTAGTTTGAAAATCATTTTTCAAGCTACTTTATATAATTTATGTACTACTGTAGATTAAAGTGTTCATGCAAATAAAATTATTTCTTACAATTTCGCAACTTCATTGTGAATTTTGAAAAAAGATCTCCATGTTTTGAAACTTGAACATTTCAACAAAAAATGGACTAAAACATTATTTAACCCACTGATGATTTTGCACGTAAAACGTAGTATTTTAATCAGCAATCTTTTTCCAGTAGCAAAACCCCTTTTCTCATGTTATTAGATAGGAGGAAATAATGCATAGGGGAATTCCAATTTTCCCCATTTGCTACATTACTTGTGGGCTAAAAAATATGTAGCTTTTTAGGAGCAAAACTAATTTCATACTTGAAATCCCCAAACCCGAATTAAGCTAGATTAAATATTTGTATAAATGCAACAATTATTTGTATTAGAGCACGATTTTATTGGACAACTTTTTTTGGAAGTTGCAAGGTATTTCTTATATTAAAAGTATTTTTCTCTCGTGACTTATTCATTTTTCACATTGTTTCGATCTATACAAGTGGAATACTGTTTCTTGTGAATTAGTTTACGCAGATTTGAATTACACCAAATTCAAGTTTTTTGGGTAAACATTTTATTGTAAAATTCATGTTAGTGCAGGACGAAAATAGTTATTTTGTACATAGAAATCATTGTAACTCCTATACTGTTTATCCTATTGACTTGTGCTTAGTACCGTTCAATTGAACAGAAAATAAACTAATAAGCAAAGAAGCAATGTTGCTCTGACAGAAACTAGATGACTATATTAAAAGTGTAAATATGTACAAGTTTAAAATGGAATTTGAATGCATAAAAATTTCAACAACTTCTGAACTATCAATTCTATTTGATTGTATTTCATCTTATTCTATTGAGAACGGAAAGATACGTAGAAAACTTCATTTTTCTAGATGTGTAAATAGGTAAAAGGCAAGCACTGTTATATTTTATGCATAAAATCCCTATAACTTTTAAACTATTAGTTAAATTATCTCGCACTTTGTCTCAACTGATTCATCGTACAAATGCTCATCGAAAAGATAAACAATCTAAATTTCAACACCCATTTACTCCTTATCCCACCCGTCAAAATCCAACATGCGAATACCTGCAATTTCATGTCACTTAAGAGAATAAAGTTTGACAGTTTGCCCCTGAATAAGTTCTTTTATTGTTTAAGGTGAGGATGGGATTATCTATTTTTATTTTTTTCTGTATTGTATGAGCTAGCTCTCTAAAAACACAGTTCATTATCATGATAGTGTACTTGCTTTATTGCTTGTATATCTATTTTAAACTAAAATTATCAAGTCAACTCATATTGTGTTAAATAAAGATATTTATATAATTCACAGATGAATGCATGGCATTTTTAGAACGTTTGGTAATTCTGTAAAAAGGGTTAAAACATTCTGTATGTGCTTGAAGATACATAGTTGTTATTTTTAGACCTTTTAAACATAAAAAAGTTTTTGCATACTCTGTGTGATTAAGATAAACTACTTTGCAAAGTAGGAAATATAACGCAGAAACAAAAATAATTTGTATAACCTGCTACTTTATACTGGCTTTTCTTTATCAATAGAATAATAGTTTAATTTTGTCCAATGTATCAATTATAAAAGTAAGCAGAAAGAACTAAATAGTTTTTTTTTCTCAAATCACGAAATTTGCATAATTTCTATACCTACTTACAAATTTAAATCAACTATCAACTAAATTTTGCTAACACATACTTTTCATGTTTAAAATAATTTAAACGCAAAGAAATCTCAATTCATATTTTAGAACATGTTTAGTGCATGTTTTTATTGTTTAACTGTGATACTCATGGGAATAAATCGTTTAAGTCTTTGATTACGATTAAAATTACATATACATTGCATCGCGAAATGATTATTTCATAATACTTCTTTTATTTGTATTAAAAGAAAATACTTAACTGTTGTTCACTATAATTACGATTTTATTTTCAGTGTGAAGGGCATAAAAGGATTAAGAGTTGTGGATGCATCTGTAATGCCAATTGTTCCTTCTGGAAACACGAACATTCCTACAATCATGATTGCAGAAAAAGCTTCTGATATAATTAAAAGAACTATTAAAAAAACTGAAACCAGATCTTTTTCATGGGTTTCGTTTTAGAAGTGTTGTTTTTTAAAGTTCTTTTAGCAACGAAGATAAATTCATAGTTCTTTTTAAAAACTATATGTATGTCTTACTATCGTTTAAAATAAAATAAAAGCGTTAAAAAAAAGTTACCCATTGTCATAGTCATTAATTTTTCGCAGCGTTTATTTCTACAAATTTCAAACAAAATTACTTTATCACGAAACATTTATACTCCTGTTGCCACACTCATAGTGGGAAAGTGAGCAAGTCAAAAATTTGCGAAAATGGACAGCGCGCAAAATAAAAAATGGACAACCCTGAATAACTTTTGATCTAATAATTGGATCTTCACCTTCTAGTACTCAATCGTAATGGTTCAAGGGATTGACCTCAAATATACTAATTAATTAATGGATACGATATTTTAACTTACGAAATCTGACACGAAAACTTACTTCACAAACTACTGACTCAAAAACTCTGAATTTACATACCTTTTTTGAAGGATCGGATTCGGATTTCTGACCCGATTGGATTTCTGATTCAATCTATCGGTTGCTTGTAAAATATACCATTATATACCAATTATTTAAAAAGAAATGGCAAATAAAAGGTAGAAACATAATATATGAAGATATTTTTTTATTTAAATAATTTTAGTGAATAAAACAGATTAACAAATGTAATTTTTTTCTCGAAAATTTCGAATTAAAAAAGTTTTGCTCCCTTATCCACTTAAATTACATTTTTAAAAAGCTGCACTATACATTTATTTGATTAAATTCCCATTTTTAGACTACATTCAACTTTAACTATAAAAATTCAACCACTGTTAATTTTCTAAAAATAAATACTGCTCAACTGTCAGTTGTCAGCCACGAATATCAATTTCGAGACCAACGATGTTGTATCAATCTTTTCAACAATGAGAGCCGAATGCCTTAAAAACAGGAAATGAGTTAAATTACATAAGTTCTTGGTCAAATGCATATTAACGATAATCTCGTTAATGGGTACGATACCAGTGTTTCAATGTGTATATCTTAAAATGGGCATAGTTAATAGTTTCTTTATTAACTAACTATTTATTTTGCAGGATGTTGTCTATCACGGCTTTGGCTGAGATATGCTATTTGCAATTACACTATGCCTTTATCAGTTTGTCTGAATGGAAAGCTCTTTCTCTGATCGTGCTTCAATTTCCACTACACACTATTAAAATTAACATTCTAAAATTATGTTAAAATAACCAGCAGCAGTTTCTCCATCCGATTAACCACAAAGTTTACGCTTAAGAACAATTTTTTTTATCTTTACGGTTTTGAAACCATTTACAAATAATGAGGTTTCAAAACCTTAGAAATTTTTTTAACAGGACTTTGGTGATAGTTTAGCAACTTTATGGTGCTGTCATCGATGCGTGAATGAGAGTTAGATATTATAACAGCCCAGGAGCACAAATTGGGGAATGCAGCATACTGGATACTCTTGATGTGGTGAAGGGAATGGACGAAATATTGCTGCGTCAATGCTGGGGTTCGAATCCCCGTGCGGTCCGTCATGAGATTGACAGATTAGCCTTTTCGGCTATAATATGTACCCATCTGCAAGTTACTAAGTGGCTTCATTAGATGGGTCCAGTCGGTGCAATAAAATTCTGGTTATTTAACCGTATAAGGTGAAAGCAGTTAATGACCGGTTTTTCTCACTGTTAAGAGCTTGAATACCTTATTAGTTATGATTATGTGACTGTTATGTTCGAAAATAATAAAACAACAATTATATAACTTGTCAGTTAAGAAATTTCTAATAATGTAATGTTTCCGGTTAAAAATCTTAAAGGTTTTTTATGTTACTGAGTTCATGTGGAGAAGAAAAAAGCCTGGTAAAACTACCGTACTGTATATTTATGACATTTCTGGCAACAACAAAAAAACTTCTTATTTCCATATTACCTATTATATTTAAACCAAAATATAAGGTATTTACACCATTCAGTTGATAGACTTTTCGTTCATATAGTAACGATTTTCCGGAATCAAGATCCAGAAAAGGAATCCCGACCACTGTTTCGTTTTTAGGAGCGAGCTTATCGCCATCGATGATGGACTTGCCTCAATACTATCTCTTTCAATTCCGAAAGAGATTTGAATCCTTACCGACAGTAGAAGCGCGGTTCAGCACTTGGCTAGCTGGCACAGAATGAGGGA
The DNA here is from genome assembly GCF_043381705.1 of Parasteatoda tepidariorum. Classification (NCBI taxonomy): domain Eukaryota; kingdom Metazoa; phylum Arthropoda; class Arachnida; order Araneae; family Theridiidae; genus Parasteatoda; species Parasteatoda tepidariorum. The sequence continues at coordinate 39,478,585 of NC_092210.1, read as the reverse complement.
CAATACTAGCACGAACATCCTTTGCACACTTTTACACCTCTCCAAATATTGTCGAATTCATGTACAATGGATACCCTCACACGTAGATATATCAGGCAATGATATGGCAGATTATCTTGCCAAGGCAGGTGCAGCTGAGGCCACTGCGCCTCCAGTGTCTCTTACATCCTCAGAGCTCTTCTCCATTGCTAAAGCCAAAAATCAATCAGCATGGCTCACTCCACCCAGTCACAATTGGTACCAGGGTACCAGACCGGGTAGCTGTTTGACAGCTGACAAAGACCGTCAGTCGCAAACCGCCATCACACGTCTCCGCTGTGGACACCTGAAATCACTGAGGTACTCTGGAGGAGAAAAGTGCTTTGTTCTCTGTACCAAGTGCTCTTCGGTCCAGGCATCCCCTGAACATCTACTGTATTGCCTCGGTCTTTTAAAACAAGACCTTATAAAAAGACCCTTTCTTGTTTTAGACTTTTTGAAGGTGAACAATCTCATGGACCTTGTCTAGCTAGGCTAGAAATGGGGATTTGAAAGAAGAAGAAAGACGATTTTCCGGAAATTCTGGTTTTCAAACTTATTGTTCATATTACAATGTATACAAGTATACAAGATTGAAATATAAATTCAACTTAATGAATGGTTTTTATGTCATGCTCTATAGTATCGATAGAAAATTACGTGATTCTACCACTTAGTAAATTTTATCACATATTATAAAACCATATTTCATAGGTAATTTTAACAAAAATCATAACCGAAGCGCTTTGGTAAAAAAAATTACCTTGAATTTTGTTGTTCCCATAGAACAAAATACTCGGTAATTTTGATTATTTTTTAATCATGCACATTAATTTTGTTGTTTTTTATTTTATTTTTTTTTTCATAAATTTTTTTTTTCCATTTTATTATTTTTTGCATTTTTACAGAATCTATCTATTTTTTCTTAAAACTCTTGATGAATAACTTTCAGAAGATTTTCACGTAAAACTTTTTCCTACATTGTTGTGATTGAACTCCAGTTCTTCACAATAATAGCTTATTTCCTTATACAGTGCTGCTGCAACTATGTCAATCATCTAATCTTAATCAACCATCTGATTGAACTTTTCGTTGTTCACATAACAAAGGAAAATAAATTAAAGTTAATATTAAGGAATTAAAATAATTATTATTCAGATTTTTTACTAATGACAGTGAAGTTAAAATAAACACCCGATAGTATAGCAAATTTTGATAGCACATGTAATATAAATGCAACTACGTCAACAACCTAAACAAAGAAACTCATCTAAACACTCACACAAGTTGAATTCCAAGTGTAACAGAGGGGAAATCATGCAAGTATTTCATTCTAAAAAATATATTAAATATTTTTGAAAGCAAAATTGCTACTAGAATATGCTGCTTCACGGTGCAATGCTTAATTAATTGGCATAAAATAATAAAAGAGCCTCATAATTAAATTGCACGTTAATTAAATGTAGTTGTAACAAAGAGGACAAATAAAATCATACATTTTTGACATGCACTGTTATTTATGCTATATTCTGTGATTTGGACCATCCTAAACATTATCTGTAATATTTTTTTAAATTATCACATTTCAAGGTAAAATATATTATTAGGAGACTTTTAAAATTCCAACCCCCCCCCCTTTTCTAAAGTCCAAATAATGTATTGTAACAGAGAGGACAAGAAATGTAACAGACAGAATGTCTAACAAATTTGACAAAAAGTTAAAGGGAAATATCACTGCTAAAAGAGACTCTTCGATTATTTAAAATTGGAGTTGGCAGCACTGCTATAATTGAAACCTGTGCTACATCTTTGTAGTTACAATTGAAAGTTTTTATTTTACCTGATCCTTTTTGAAAAAACAAAAAACAAAAACAGAAAAAATAAGTGCATTGTTTGTTTCTTTCTCAATTTCAGTTATTTGGGCAACGAAATTAAATACCCAATCTTTTCCTAGAAATTTTTATGCTTGCAAAACTATCTATAGCAACATCAAAAGAATCACAGTGTTTTAAATGGTGACTGGTGTGCATTAAATATGCCAGGTCCCAAAGTCCTTCAAGTTCCCAAAACGAATCAGTACCTCTGGGTGTAATGTTTGAAAAGTTCCCTTGTCTTTTGGATTGGGTTCAAAATTACAAGACTACGGAGTTGAACATTGGTAGCAGTAAACTCACATTTGGGTCGGCTGTTCAATGACGATTATAAAATAAAAGTAAAGTGAGTGGTTGTCGTAAGTCGCTATATTTAGTAATTCTATGTAAGTATTAGGCAAACAATGTGATTTTAATAGAAGATTCACATTTTCGTGAATAGCATCTAGACACTTTTTATGGTGTTTTACATACGCATAAAATATGGATAGATCATAGTGCAGCAAAACTTAGATTTGCCAATTTTTATGTTTGGATGCACCTGCTTTGATACTTGATATGCTTCCATCAATGTGCATATTTGGCTTTGTGGACTTTCTGTCTATTTTATTTGACAATCATGCACTCAGTTTTGCGTGAAGTCTGGTAAGAAAGTAGTAATTTTTTTGTTTCATCAGAAAATTTGATACCAGGATATTTCTTTTGTTTTAGTAGTAAGGTTACAGAGTATGCATGGAATAGTACAACGTTTTCTTGGAGATGCAGGTAATGCACAGTTTGCTTTTTTAATAGCTTTCCCCAATGACTAAAGAATATTATAAAGAGAATATCCTTCCTGAATGTTTACTGCTTCTATTAGTGCCTTTTTATTTTTCCTTTGTCTTTTTTTTTTCAATTTATCTATTTCTCTGTTAAGATTTTTTTTCTCAAAATACTTCTGTTATCATAAATTTTCGTTTTATATTCTTTATCTTTCTTCTTACAAATATCTTTTTTTTTAATATTCTAGTTCTATATTCTCTCAATCTTTCTGCTTCTGTTTTTCCCCATATTGATTACTCACTTAAAAAACTTGTAACTATAAACTAAACACACTATTAAATAGAAATGGCACAGCTTTGTATAAAAAATGTGCTCTAATAGTTTAAATGCGATCTGGTTTAAACTAGTTGAATCAAGATGCATTAGCACTTCTTTACATTCCTAAAGTTCCTTTTTAATGGGAACCTATTAATTTTGTGTAACCGAGGGGACATTTAGTTTTGTCCTCTTTGTTACATCCCCTCTGTTATATGAGAAACTTTAAAATTTGCAATTTTTTTTTCAAAAATATAACATAACATGATTGTACTAATAGACTTTACCGTAAAAACCAAATATGAAGTTAAAAAGTTTTTTGTGTAAGGAATAAAATAAACTTAAAAGAATAATTGTAACAGAGAGGACAATATATATTTCGTATAATTTTTGACTTAAAAAATAAGAAAAAAGTGTTTTGACTGTAATCACTGTATAATTAGACTCAGGAACAATTTATTTTACAATATAAATCAAACTATGCGTAAAATCGTAATATTTTCAATAACTTATTCTTCTTTAAAATGGACAGTAAATGGTGGAATATGTAAAAATCATGAATGCTCTCTATTTATGATAAATTTTAATATAATCATGCATAACTCCAAAAAATAACTTTTTCATAAATTACAACAAATTTCCCTTAAAATGATACCAAATGCAAGGATATTGCTTAAACTTTAAAAATTCATTACTGGTTTCAGTTGGCATGGAACATATTTAATTTATATTGTAATTTTGAATAAGCTAATAACAAAAACAATAAATTAAAGAAAACAGGTATTCACATGATTTCATTCTTTTCATTACGGCACAGTGTTTGTGTAATTACTTTCAGTTTTGCGTTCTTAATTAACTGCTTTAATTCTACAGTCGCATTGCAAATTAGACATGTACAGGTTTCAAATTTACAACTGGGAAGTGTCATTTATTTCCAGAGAGTTCGTTCCCCTTTTCAATGACAGAACATTCATTAAATTAATAGTCTGACTAGTTAGAAATAGTTTAAATGCAAGTTAAATTTCTTCACTGTCTATAGGAGTAGAGAGTACATTATGATCTATTTTAGATAACGACTTCACAAACATCAAAGAGAATGTCTTTATATAAACTGGTTAATTAGCGCATTCTAAATTTGCTATTAGTGGCTAGAAAAACTACAGTTTCCTTCTCAACAACTGTTTAATGAATATTAGCAATAATAATTTATAATGTAATACCTATATTATGTAAAACACTAACGTATAGTGTCACAAAAACCATTGAAATCCCTTTTAGGCAAAAACAGAAGTTTAATGGCAAGATGTATATGCACATACTATACTTTCTCTATTGTTCATTATTCATACAAATAAATTGTTTTTGTATTTGAGTAGTTAAAACGATAATTTAGAAGGATTATTTTTTTAGACTTTGTAATTATAAATAATAAGAGCAGGAGATCAATGCACTTTATCCCCAGAAATCGCCAAGAAAAGCGTTTTTCTTTGATTCAACCTGATCCTTTTCTGGATTCATCTGATTTTTTTTACTATGTTTATTGCTATATTTCTTTTTTCTCTTAATTTATTTTTGTATTTTTTCCCCTCAAATTATGTTGTTTTCTTTCAATACTATTATAAATATTTTTTTAAATAAAAATGTCGTTTTCCTGTTATAATAAATAAATAAATGGTAAAAACAAAACAAAATATTTTCCACAACAGCTTAACTCTCTTTCTAACAATAATAATAATAATAATATTAATAATATGTTTGTAAATATATATACACCGAAGAGCCATTACATTATGACCACCTTGCTAATAACATGTAGCCCTCAAAACTGCTAGCACCCGCCGTGGCATTAAATCCACAAAGTGCTGATAGGTAGTCTGAGGTATCTGGTACCAAGCGCTCACCAACTGGTCCTTCAAAACCCTCACATTGCGAGGGGTTAGCGTGGCAGCACGAATTTGGTTTTCCAAGTAGGACCACAAATGCTCAATTGGCCTAAGGTCAGGCGAATTTTGGGGCCAAGACATGACTTGAAAGTCACTGGAATGTTCCTCGAACCAATCCATGACGATTCGACTCTTATGACATGGTGCATTATCCTGTTAGTAAACACCATCCCCCGCAGGAAAAACTGTAGCCATGATTGGGTGAACCTGGTCTGCAATTATGTTCAAGTAGCTTACAGACGTCAGGGATGGTTCTATGAAGATTATGGGTCCTAATGTGCCCCATGAAAACNATTGAAATTACTATGGATTGTAAAAAGTTCTACAGGGAATACAATGGAATGAAAAAATTAATATTCGATAATTAGTGCGAGAAATATTACTTTCTAAACTTGAATTTAAAAAAATACTATACTGGCCGCTCTGCAGGCTGCGGCAGTGCAACTATAGAGTTGAAATTTAACATGCTGAAAAGGCCATAACTGTTCATAAGTCTATAAAGATTTTTTTTTAAAAAATCCAATTTTTTTAGAGTCATTGCAATTTTAAGAGTATACTTTGCAAATTTTCACTCACTTCCTTTTTTTTTCTGTCACATTTTGCTATGCGGCAAAATATCTATAAAAGTTAGAAGTGTAAAATTCTGATGGCATTAGAAAAAAGTGCAGGAAATACGGATAAATGAAAGAAATAAGAGTCTGCAACCCTTTCGATAGTTAATAACTATTGAATTTGTAGAGAAAAATACCATGTTCAGTAGATATGTAGCTAGTTAAAATGCAACTATGGGGTTATAACATAATGTGTTGAAAGATCTTTTTATTTATGAATTTAACGAAAACAATTTTCAAAATTCAAATTCGTTTGAAAGTTGATGCAAATTAAATACTTTTTAATAAGTTTCTTCAGTCTTCTTGATTTAAATATTGAATATTTATACATAGTTGTAGAAAAAAATATTTTCCTCACGAGTTCATTATTTCCTTATATTATAAGATCAAGCTAGAGTTATGTCAGTCGAAAATAGCAAAAAAGAGAATGATGTTGAGTTTATAAATTGCCAGATATAAATTTTGTAATTCATGTTTATAAATTTCGTAATTCATAAAAAAACTTAATAAACAGCAATAAAACCGTCCATTTACTTGAATTCTTAGAAATCTCGTTAGCGATTCTCTTTATTGTTTCACCATTTCAGCGTATGTTAGCGTGGATTTTTCCAAATACTGAGGCCAATTTTTCAAATCTTTGCAATCATCTACTTCGTTACGATTAGCATATTAACAAAATGTTCTTACGTAAAGATGCAACCAACATTGTATTCTTGAAACGAAACATTCTATAATTTTGAGGAAAATATTGACGTTTAGAAAGAAAAAAAAAAGGAAAGAAAAAACAATGATGTATGAAAAGCTATTATGGGGATTTGTGAGTAAAGCTAGCAGAGAAGGCAGTTTCCCAGTAAGAATTAAGAAAATTATTATAAATTCTATTAGAAAATCTTTCAAAATAAAGCATGAATTAAAACTTAGCATTTAATTAACTTAAATAATTAAGTTAGTAGAAGGCTATGGGTCAAAAAATCACTTAATTTTATTTTTCATACACGTGCAATAAAATCAAAACATAAGCAACAAAAAATTGAAAATTGATTATTACAAGCATTAAAAAAATTGATGTTTACATATTTGCTTTCATAATTTTTTTAACAAAATTTTAAATTATAAATCTTTATATTAAAAATTAATTTGCAGAGTGTTTCAATACGAAATCAGATAGGAATGTCTTAAGAGATAAGGGAGGCAATTTCAAGAATGGAAGGTACATCAATTATTGGAAGCCATTCACTGTGGTGAAAGTTATTAAAAATTAAAAAAAAATTTTTACTTTCAGCACTATAAACATACATTTAGTATAAGTTTTATAAAAAATAGCGAAGCCAAATAAATGTAATATCGCTGAAAGCCATTATAAATACGTTGTTTATTTTACAATGACATTTAAAAAGAGTAAAGCACATAAATGTTTACTGTTTTGATAAATTCGAACACGTTTTTGATTTAAAAGAATATTTTTTTTCTGCAACGGCAGGTACTCAACCTCGGAAGATGCCGGAAGTGTTGCTCATTTAACATTACCCAGTGGGCACCTGTGAACTTAAGTCGCGGAGGCGAGCAACATTACCCACGCCACACTGCCCCTAAATACCCGTTCATAGGGTGGGCTACATTCACACACAACAGAGGATAACACATAGAGAGAAACATCCATGCTCAGAGCGGGGTTCGAACCCGCCGTCATTGGCTTCGCAGTCAGGCCCGCTATCTGTTCGATCACTTGGCCGGCATTTAAAAGAATATATGTACTTTAAATTTTTACAGTGACTTCACATACTAATAAATCTAAGAAACATTTATATTTTATGTTTTGTAGAAAACTATGACTTTCTGTAACAAATAGAAATATATTAAAGCGTTTATTCAAGCAAAATATATTTAATAAAACGTTGCAATGGCTTGTTTTGTATAAACCCAAAAGCAATAACGTACGATTTTTTTCTTTTTATAAGGAAACAGAAATATCTTTATACCACGTAAAGAACATTTACCAGAAATATTATCAGGGCAACGTAGCTCCGATGCATATTACTTCTACTTTATCCGTTATTATTCATCGAATAATAACTCCGCAAATGGATTGCTTAGCCTCAAACCAACTCCCTATTTTTTATTATGCTTATTTTTTTCCTGCGACGTTCTTAGCTGTATATCTCATGTCAGTATCAGAATCGTTTCACTTATGCAGCAGCAATAACTAAGAAAACGTTGGGGGTAATTGTACACACTTATCACCTTAGAAAATATTCTAAAAGATCAGGTATAAAAAAGGTATGGAAGGATCAATTCAGTCTCCATGGCTACCGAACAGGATGTGGATGAAGCAGCTTCCCTGCAGACCAGATTATGTGCCTCCTGTCATAGTGAAATATGCCTCACAATGACTCCGCTTAAGAAATTCGTGTAGTCAATGGAATGCTAGACATCATGGAGCTTTCACAAAAAACCTTGAATTAAGGCTTTTCGATCCTTTATATTCTGGAATTTTCTTGTTTGTTCGAAGAGAATTGGATAACAGTCGGGCATTATTATCAATCTTTTATCCGGATTTGAAGCAATCTTCGAATAATTGATAGTATAAAGAATAGTTAAGTTTTAATAGAAGTTCTGAATACATTCATCATTTTGAATCATAAAAGAAATCAGAAGTATTATGGTAAATTGCTTGGCAAAAATATGGTTTTCCATGCGAAGCCCTTAAATAAAAATGAGCTCAACCAAATCGAATTAAAAAACGTCTGTGTTAGTGAGAAGTATTATAATGAAAGGAAACTACTTGTTAAAATAATGATTTAATATAAGAAGCCCTTTAAAAAAAACTGTACCATGTTCAATTAAAAGGATGTTTATATTACTCAGAAGTAATGCAATGAAATGAAATTGTTGCTAAAGCTCGTCCTTACATTGAAATTAGATAAGCCAATTTAAAAAAGTTGCAATAAACATATCCTAGCGTGATTATGTTAAATATTCATCAAGTTTGTTTTTATTCTTAATAGACCCAAAGGTAAATTTTATATACATAAAATTTACTCGATGAATCTTTGTTTAATCAAATCCTTAATAAGGCTAAGATATAATTTACACTACCTTGTTTCGAGGAACAATTATCCCAACAGCTATTCTTCATGGTTTAGCTTGATAATACGCACTACTCTGTTAAAACAATCCAGCACTGATAGTATTCGAGAGTCATATTTCAATCAGTATTAGTCTTTAAAATCAACTGGAATATTGTAAGGGCTTTTTCATACAGCTCTCATTTGGCTCTCGATTACCATGTATTATTTTGTTTTTTCCCTCTATTAATTTTGATATCCTATTTATTTCGTTGGCGATTACGATTTTTCTTGGCCCTTTTATGTTTTTTTTTTTTTCATTTTTCACGTGTTGGCCACTTGATGAGGAACATCGAGTTTTAAATGCTTGAATCTAAGTGCTTAACTCCCGATGAGGTCCTCCAGATTCAAATCGTTGCATTTTCCGGTTGAAATAAATTTTGCTCCAGGCTCACACCAGCAATAATACTTTCTGACTTAAAATATCCTCAGTAGTAGGTGGATCATGGGTTGAAATCCTCTTGACGTCGAACTAACCGTGGGTGGTTTTGTGATTTTCTTCTCCATGGATCGCAAATGCGGATTAGTTTTATCAAGAAGTCCTGAAAGAAGCTAGTTTTCCCAGTGATCAATCCGGGAGTTCCCTTGTATTCTGGGTTGGGTTCAAAATTACAAGACTATGGAGTTGAACATTGATAAATTTAAACTCAGAATTACGTCGGCTGTTTGGCACCCGTTATGAAATGAAAATAAAAAAGACTTGAATCTTATCAACATAACTCACATTTCATCAAAGAAGTATGGTTTCCTAATTATTATTTTTTTGGAGGGAAGATTGTTCGTTCCATATAAAAATCATTATCACCTTAGTCTATAATCAAAAATATTTTAAATTATTCCTCTAATGAGTTTTGTAGTAAATAAGAAACAATAAAAAATTAAACAATTCAGTTTGGCATATTTATCGAACATAAAGAATGTATTTAAACATTCTGTACAAAAACTATCCGTCGAAAACTGTTTGAACAAAATAAATTGACAACAGGCGTTATCATTCATAAACCTTATCATTCATACATCCATGTTGCTCTTCCAAATGTAGACAAACTGATAATCGTAAAATCTGAAGTTGGGAGGGTTTCAAGCAACAGCTGGGGTTGGTACCCTGGTCCTTTACATCAATTGTTTTAATGGCAAATGAAAGTAATGAAAGATCGTTGTTTTTATCAGTTTTTTTTATTTTTCTGGAGTTCTATGTTTAGAAAGCAGACCGACCAATATAAGAAAACCCTGGAAAACTTAATTCCTTTAGCCATTGATCCAAAGTTAAAGCGTACCATGAAATACTGAGTTTGAAAATTAAAAACGGATTTCGCATTTTCTTTTCTGGTTTTTAATAGCCACTGAAAGTAATGAAAGATCTTATTTTCATCAGTTTTCTTTTATTTTTTGGGAGTCTAACTATGTTTAGACAGCAGACAAATATAAGAAAACCAAGGAAATCTTTCTCAATAAAATAAAGTAATGAGTAAGTAATCCCGCAGAACACTCTCGTAAGAACAAATATCAATTTCGTAAATGCATATCAGATGCATTTCGTAAATGTATATCATTCTGCTTAAGGCCAGAGAAAATTACGATGATTTAGTTAAATTCTAAAAAGGGCTCCTTAAATCTATTTTTCTACTGTTTCTATTAATCTACCTCTTTCTACAACAGCGAAAAATCTAAACTTTTCAATAAAGAAAATTTTATATTCGAAAAATATGCTATTAAAGGCACTTTAGGGGTAACATTTCTTGTTCTGTCATCTTTAAGGTAAGATTAAAGTGCATTTTAAAAAAGCTTTTTCTCGAATGATATTTATAATAATTATATGTTTTCTTAATCAATAAATTATTTATTTTGTAAAAATGGTAAATAATGCCAAAATTCGATTTGGAAAGAAATTTTAATTGCCAAATCTGTCATAATAAAATGCAGAATTATTAAAAATAGGTTTCGTGTTTAAATTTGTAACTGAAATGGTCATCTTAAATAATATAATTTAGGATAATTAAGTTCAACTCTTTAATAACTTTTAATTCAATGGTGCACATCAGTGCGATAAAATACTGTCTGAGATCGATTTTTTTCTAATATTCTTGTTTTCATTTTATGTACTGTTCTTGTTTCCGGTGGAATACCAGATTTCTAGAAAAAAAGGAGCTTTATTTTTGCAGAAAAAAAATTTAATTATCCAAGTGAACTTCCAATTTGTTCAAAAGTTATTACAATATTAAGTGTCTTTTTGAGTCTTTTTTTTCCTTTAAATTAAAAAAAAATATTTATTGTCTTTCAAAAATTCATCTCTCTCGAGATTTCAATTTTATAAGCTCGCATTTAATTTATGTTAAAAGTAACAAAGAATAAATTACTAAAAAATCAGGGAGAGATTAGACAGATATTGCCAAAAAGAGATCTTAACATTTATATCAAAATTTTCGAGAACACAAAGACTGAAGAGGTATCAAGATTATTTGCAATACGAATTGTTATACGATATAACGTTATAAACTGTAAAGAAGTAAAACTACTTCTCATTTTTTACTTCTTATAGTCTGGCATATTCTGTATTCTTAAATTGCTTTTTTTCCAAATATATTTGATTAATCTTTAAATCTAGCTATCCTTTCACTTCGTAATGATTAGCATACTAACTAAATGTACTTACATAAAAGTATGTATTTTATAAACAAAATGATCTCTTTGTATAGACTTTAAAAAATAAACTTTTAAGAAACCAAGGAAGAGCAGTTTATGTTCATGAAAACTGATACTGAAAAAAAAAAATTCCACTCAAAAATGAACTGATTTTCTTTCACGTCCCATGTTCACTGTGTAATAACTCATGGGGCGAACCGATTTTCCATGTCATTGATTTTCCAAAACTGAAAAATCCTTCAAATACAAGAAGTGGTATTTCCATTGTAATTTTTGTAAAAATGGACATAGACGGTTCTTCCCCTTTGATCTTCAATGAGGAATGAATAGCAACGAAGGGGTTGGTGAGCGAAGCGAGCAAGGGGTAAAGCCTCTTAGCACAATAAAATGCTGATATTTTCAGGAATAAATAGTTGTACTATTATTCACAAATTCTTTTGAGGAAAAATAATATTGGGTAATGGAAGAAGAAGGCTATAACTGTAAAGTAAAATTTAATAACTAAATAAAATGTAACTAATTTCAAACCTTAAAAAAAAAATTTCATCACTATTTCCTGATATTTCACTTTTTTAAGTATACTATGTCCAATTGTAATAAAATAATTATTAAACACTATAAATAATTCATTATTAATTTTATTTATGGTTGATAATGAATCATTATTAACTATACATAAAAAAATCATTAGTCTCTAAAAAAATGGTTGCTTTAACTGAAATTACTTTGATGTTTGAATAATTGGAAAAATATTGTATCAGGCTATCATGAATATTTAAATAATTTGTAATACAAATTCTCTAAAAATGAATAACATGAAGCAATAATCCGAGTAAATAAGATACTGAAAATTTAATATTACTGCACATCATGTTAAGTAAATAATAAATGCATTTCTTTTTATATTGTAAGTGAAAATACCATATTCTGTCAGATAACACGATCTAATCTGAGAAACCTTATTTTAATAAGATGATTTTTGATCTCTACAGTGGCTTAGAAATTAAATGTCATTCCCTAGACGAAACAAATAACAAAATGATGATCTTCATATGATATAAACTCAAACTCACGAAGCCTGAAGCACTAGATTATTCACAGAATACACTTCTCAACTCATTCCGTAAAGCAACTGCATAAATATTTTATTTTTACATGGAATTCATCGATGGTGAGTATAAAAAATTCCAACTGAAAATTAAATCATATGTGGGATTTTATTTTTAACAAAATATATGTATGTTTATTTGTATGACTATAAAGGAAAATACAAAATGGAGACGAAGAAAATATGTACAAGCCTGCCAATTTTTTTCTGTATTTTTCAAAATGAAAAAAATATGTTATAAACATTAATCACTAAATTATAGTAATTTGAAGTTTGCAACTGCTCTTTTGGTACAATTATGTGACAAATTATTAGCAAAAGAGAGCTAAAAATAGTTTTTGCAGGTTTTCATAAACTGCTATTTTGAAGAGTCCTTAAAAATTTAAAGAATTCATTCAGAACTTTCCTGGTTTTCGATACCTCTTTATCTTATTCGCGCTTCTGATATCTGTTTACCTGAAAAAATTTAATCCTTTTTCTTAAAAAACTGCATTGCTGTATTATTAATAAACAATACATTTTATATATTTAGTTTATTAATTAAATCCATAATTCCTAACAATTAATAAGTTTATGTTTAAAAGCATTAATTTCTATGTCATCAAAACTTTTAATGAAGATATTTCGTATTATTACTACCATTTTCAGAAACATCTCTTAGTTTCTCGATTAAATATGTAAAGAATCTTTTGTACTTAAATTAAATTTCAGAGTTCATAAAATATATTATCTCTGAATTCATTACTTTGTAATTGAAGCCAGCATATGACTATATGTAAGTATTTTGCCTATATGTAATGAATATATGTATATCCCATATTTAGAGTGCTTCTATATTATATGAAAATAACTGATTAAACGTTAAACTATATAATCAGTAAGTTAAATCCTAATTCCGTTCTAAGAATGTAAATTGTAAAATAAAAAAACTAATAATTTTGAAGATCAAACATTTATTTAAAAATGAGAAACTCTTTCAAACGTTGACCAACCACAATTCTGACGTTAAATTTTCTTATAGTATAAACAGATCATGGTTTAGATTCAGATTGCTGTCAGGCTGGCTCATTTTTGATACTTCTCTGAAACTTCGAATTATCTTTTTCATAATTTTTATGATTCTGAAGTTCCTTTGTTTTCAAGTTGGACCCAGAATTAGAATTCATGTATATGTTACCGGCAAAGAATAAAATCCGGCATTATATATAATGCCTAAAACTAGCCGGCAAAGTATGAAATGATTTATATTTCACAAATGTCCTCGGCATTATGTATAATCCAGATGGCAAGGAAACTCCTGGATGAGTACCTCCAGTGGTATTGACTTGTTATGGGAACAGGGAGGACTTTGCGACTCGACAGATTTATCGTGCATCAGTCACCATTTACTACACGGGGAGTGTTTAGCCGGCGGGGATTGAACCCACGAACTTTTGGACATTGACCCAGTGTCCTACCAACCAGGCTATCCTGGCCTTTCAACAACTTATTGAGAAAAGGAAGTTATCCACCGGGTAGAACTTTTCATACTTATTTTAACAATTTTCGATTTATCTTTACTGTATTACTTGAGTCAGCACTATAAAGACAAAATTTATATTAGTGCTCCAAAAGCAAGTTAACTGTACAAAAAAGAAGATTTATAATTAGTTTTTGATTTAAATTTTTTTTTATTTATAGATATTTACGGTACAGTTACATTAGAGTTCGGCAAAACTAATCACCAACGTGATTCGAATCAATCGGTTTACGTAGGTAATTCGAACAACTTAATCATTAAATCACTTAAAGCACAAAATATACTCTATACTTTTGGACCTTTTATGTGCATTATGAAATTTGCATAATTAAAATGCATGTTTCATGATCTAAAAATTTCAATAAATAATTACAAACAGGAAAATTATTTTTTCGAGTGCTTATGATACTTAAAATGATCTAAATACCAAATTCTCAAATTATGACTAAATTATGTAAAGTGATTTAGCCCTTTAAATTTATTTAACCGGGATATAAATCATTAAAAACTGACTTTTTTTTACACGAATATGTGAGTAATTACACAGATTAAGGACAAATGCAATTGGGTATTAGTTCGATGATACTTTACGGTGAGTTTTCAGTTCTTTTTCTTTCTTCCTTATATTTAGAGAATACAAAACTGATTTTCATTATCTTTCTAAATTTTATTTTCAGAGTTAAGAGCATAAAGGGATTGAGAGTTGTGGATGCATATGTTATGCCTGATAACCTTTCCTTCCGGAAACACCAATATTCTTAAAATCATTATCGCAGAGAAAGCTTCAGATATAATTGAAAGAGTTGCAAAAAGAAAACATCAATGTAGGAAGTCCATTGTCAATAAAAATTATTTTTAATGATTTTGATCGTTGAACAACTTTGAAAGGACTTTTACACGATATACGACACACATTTTGAGTAAGTGACTAAGTCAATAATTAACCAAAATGCGATGTCGTCATGAGTCATATAAACATAAATCGTTTACTTCTTCTTAGGAAAAAATGCCCAAGTTGATATATTTATATAAGCATTTGAATAACTCAACTGCGTTTACTTTCAGGTTTTGGTGGGTGACTTTTTTTTATTTGACTTTTTACAAAGTGTTCTGAATTGAGTTGGTGAATCTTAAAAATTTATATCAAATAACGATTACGATAAAAATGCGAGAAGTGCCCGGAAATTAAGTACCAGTTAGTGCGCAATGCAGACTCACAGTTCCGTGCGTAGCGTGCGCACATGTGCTTCTGGTTGCTGTTCACTGGCGATATTACAACCGGATTGCGTTACGTTTACGTGTGTTAAAAATGTTTAAGACGAATGCTGATCCCCCCGACTTTGAAGTNGCGCAATGCAGACTCACAGTTCCGTGCGTAGCGTGCGCACATGTGCTTCTGGTTGCTGTTCACTGGCGATATTACAACCGGATTGCGTTACGTTTACGTGTGTTAAAAATGTTTAAGACGAATGCTGATCCCCCCCGACTTTGAAGTGCGGTCTATACGGTTTTTATCTGCGGTCTATACGGTTTGAAGTGCGGTCTATACGGTCTATACGGTTTGCGGTCTATACGGTGCGGTCTATACGGTATCTATACGGTTTTTGAACCGAAAAAATTTTAAGCCATCCGAAGTTAATCGTCAAGTTAGAGAGATTTATGGCGAAAATAAAATAAGTATTCCACATTTCATTGATAGACGCATTGATGTTCATCACAGTTGATGTTCATGCATTGAGTAGGCAGCCTTTTGTTGCCAAATCTGGTTTAGTTGCAAAAATGAAGGAAATATTGCGTAAAAACGAAAGGTTCACAATAAAAATACAAATATCAAAATATTGTTTTGCATCAGATTGTCACAAATTGATGACAAAAATGTTTAGAAGTTTTTGTCACCACAGCAGCATCTAGGCATCTGCAAGTTCCTTTCTCATAGAGAAAAAATGTCTAGCTGTAACTATGCCGAAAAGTAGTTGGCGAAATTCGTTTTCACGTAAAAATAAATTTCGTTTTGAAGAAGAAAAAAAACATTTTTATGCTGTTTCTTCAAAACGATACTTACTTTCTGGATTTGTCTTGCATAATTTTTGCATTAAATTTATGTGACAGAGTGGAAATTTGTCTATCAATGTTCATGTTTTCAATTTTAAAAAAAATACAAGTGATAGTTGTAAGTATGAGACCTGCAAATTAAAAAACTTGAAGGCAAATGGCGATTTTTTGAAATCTTTCATTGAATGAAAGCTATATTACGATATTTTTGAATTATACAATATCAGCCACATTCGCATCACGTCGTAATTAGTAATCACAAAAATTTTTATACCAAAATGTAATGGAAAAACAGTAGGTGGAACTTATCATGTGGAGGAAAATGCTTGACATAAAATCAGGATTTTTGGGAGAAAAATATATGATTTTACTTGGAAAATTCCTGCAAGAACTTATTTTTTAATTTTAATTGTTCTTCTTTCGAATAATAATTTTTGAAATCGTCATTCTGATTTAGAACAACCCTGTAACTTGATTGTTTTTTAAAAAAATTCAATGCTCAGAATGAAAGAAATACCTCCCTTTTAAATTTAAGAGAGGAAAACGTTCGTATGTATTTTATAATAATTACTATCATAGATTATAATTATTAGCGTATATTTGAATATAACGAATGCTTATAAGCCAAATTTTTGAAAATATGCAAGAATTTTAAAGAAAATATATTTAAGCATTTGGTTTGATGTAAAGGAAATCACACATGTGCTATCTCGCACACATACACTGAAGAGCCATTACATTATGACCACCCTCCATCTATAACAATGGGCTTGCCCAGGTTTTCATGGTTTCTCGCCCAGGAACAATGTTTTCATGGGGCACATTGGGACCCATAATCCTCATAGAACAATCCAACAATCCCTGATGTCTGTAAGCTACATGAACATAGTTGCAGACCAGGTTCACCCATTCATGGCAACAGTTTTTCCTGCGGGGGATGGTGTTTACCAACAGGATAATGCACCATGTCATAAGGGTCGAATCGTCATGGATTGGTTCGAGGAACATTCCAGTGACTTTCAAGTCATGTCTTGGCCCCCAAATTCACCTGACCTTAATCCAATAGAGCATTTGTGGTCCTACTTGGAAAACCAAATTCGTGCTGCCACGCTACCCCCTCGCAATGTGAGGGAATTGCAGGACCAGTTGGTGAGCGCTTGGTACCAGATACCTCAGACTACCTATCAGCACCTTGTGGAATCAATGCCACGGCGGGTGCTAGCAGTTTTGAGGGCTAAAGGTGGCTCTACATGTTATTAGCAGAGTGGTCATAATGTAATGGCTCTTCGGTCTATAAGTGTGCATATAGATGTGCAATCTCGGGGTAATTTTATTTCATATATGACTGTCTTCTCTACAATATAAAATAAATATTAAGCATATTTCATTTTGCTCTTTCATTTTATTTTTTGTTTCAGTTGTAACTCATTCTCTTATTTTTGTAATTATTATCAAAAAATTTTATCTTAGAAACATGAAAATATTAAGACATTTTAAAAAGAAAAAAATGCGTAGTTGGACTGTGTAGTTTAAATAACGGAAAAAAATCTATATTTTTATATTTTTGAAAAACAAATTCTATATTTGCTTCATACGCTACAAGTTTTGAAGAAATTTTCAAGCAAAACAAAGTTTCATTCGATACAAATAATTTGACGCACTAAAATAGCTTTCATAATAGAAAGCACATATAATGCGTGCACTGTAGACAAGGTAAAATATTCTAGCTCAAAATTAAAAAAAAATAATATCCAACAATACAAAACTTATGAAGGAGGAATCATTTTAATAAATATTTTTTGAAAACCGTATGGTCTCACACTTTAGTCACATCTGAGTCACATCACTGTTATGCATCTGAGAAATTTTAGAAATGGTATATTATTAAGTTTCAATGCAAAAAGGGAATAGTCCGATTTTTAAGAAAGAGTAGTCAAAGTTTAAGTGTTTAATTTAATGGCAAGAAATTTCATTTATTTTGAATTTCCCTTTTTAGGACCCTTAAAATTACTCAGAAGTTCTAGATTTAAATTGACAGTCTGTACTATACTACTGTACTATTTACTGTACTATTTCATAATTTTTACTTTTCTCCTCTAAATAAGTGACTTTACTTAAACCATTAATTATAATATAAGCGAATACATTAAGTATAAAAAAGTTGCATCTAACATAAACATTATTCCATACAACTAAGGTGAAAAACTAAAAACTATAACTCCCCTACATTGCATATAATTCAATTCATTAAACGTGTTATATATTTGTTGTCGATTACATCATCTTTATCAGTAAATTCACAGCAAACAAAATTTTATACGTAGATAGTGGATCGATACGTCTGATAGAAAGTCTCGGGAAATCTCGTTCACAGCGAGAGGAAACGTCAGGTGCTCCTTTAGGGCAAAACCGAACATTAGCTAAGACCATTGTGTTTATTGTAGTACAATTATTCTTCCGAAATGAGAATTTCTATTTAGGCTCTTCTATTTTTTGCTCCCAGTGACAAAGTAATTGTTATTTGTACAGAAGACAAATAAATGATGTTATAATTAAATGAAGCACGTCGTTATCTGCATTTTCTCTTTCCGATTTCTATTCCACAGTTGTTATTTTTAACATTATTTTTATATTCTTTTCGAGAAGAACTCATTTTCCCTTATTTTCAATTTAATGTTAAAAGGAAGCATTGATTCTGCCAATAAAATAAGTACCAATTTTCCTCAATCTAACTCTGTAGTCGAAATTACTCTAATCGAGATGGTATATTTAAAAAGAAAACTGTTAGATGGAATTAATTGATTAAGGGAATATTATATCGCACAATCACTACAAACTTGAAAGTTTAGTATAAAAGTAATTTCTGTAACATAATAGGTATTCCGATTTTTTAAAAAATTAACTCATCTAAAAATTTGCACAATTTGAATTACAGACATATTTGAAGTGCGTAAAACATGTTCTAAATATCTTTAAAACAATGGCTCTACTTATGAAATTTGAAGTTCGTGATGAAACATATACATTGATTAAAAGCAATTTATTTTTTACTTCTGATGAAAAATATTTTTAAAAAAAAGAATATAAGGAAAATTTTTAACTTTAGACTTTTACAGTAACTAATCAGAGAGTAACATATTTTATAAAATTTTGCATAAGCAGAAGCATTTTCGGAATTTAATATTTTTATGGTATGTAAACTATTTCAATAATGTCGTTTAAGTCTTATTTTTTAAGACGAAAAAAGCATTTTGAAAGAATTATAAAAATTAAAATATTCAAATAAAAAAAGCAATTATGAAAAAAAACTGTGCATTTATCTATTAATTCAAAAGTCTAATTGAAAAAACAAATAATTAAATTTTATTCAATACAAACTCGTTAAAAGACAGTTTTCATTTAAAATGGTAGAAAAAATGCTTCATAAGTATTAGAATTAAAAACAAGCAATGAAAATGCCAACATACTGGACATAAACAGTTGAAAATCAATATAACTGATGCAATATAAAGTTATTCTTATGAAATAGTTTGATGTTTAACTACACTGTTAGAATTTTCATTCTGAAATTACTTTAAAATAATAAGCAGCAGTTTGTTAATCCAATTAACCCTATAGTTACGGTTAAGAACATTTCCTTACTTTTTCGGGTTTGAAACGTTTGCAACTCTAGTATAGTTTTAAAAAAACGTAAATGCAAAACTATAAGTCTGTAACCAATTACAATTAGCATGATTTCAAAACCGTAGAAATGAAACTAGCATAACATTGGAGTGAGGCTATGTAAGGCCTTTCGTTATATAATAAACAATGGAAATAAGTTGTGGTTAAGTTGTGTTTTGTTAAGTAAAACGTGGTGGAATGTGGTTTATATATTTTATCTAAGGGTGCTATATATATATATATATATATGAGCTCACCGGACAAAAAATTAGTCACCCTAGTTCGCAAGCACCGATGTATCGTTGGATTTTGTTAGATGATGCAGTGGTCAAGTGACGTGCACACTGCTTTAACGGGATCAAAGGCAAGTAGCTATCAGTGAGATATTTTTGTCTGAAGCGGAAATTGAGAGTAAATATGGATAAGTGTAAGGATGTGATCGAGTGGCAAAAAAGGGCAATTGTGTTTGGCCATGCCAACGGTCATACAATGAATGAAGTTGCTAGATTTGTCGGTGTTTCGATGCTGACTGTTCAACATGTCTACAAGCAGTGGTGTAATACACGTGGTCACGAAGGACGACGTCAGAATTTTGGTCGAAAAAAGATCCTGCATGAAAGGGACTGGAGACGTGCTTCCCGACTTGTCAATCTAAATCGCTTCTAAACCTGACAGGAATTGCTTCAGTTAGTAAATGAAGGTCCATCCCAACCTGCTAGGGGGAGAACATTGAGACTAGAACTGCATGCAAGGAACATTTGAAGTCGAACATCGCGGAAGAGGCCATTGTTTACACAGGCACATAGAGCTGCGCGACTTCAGTGGGCTCGAAGTCACCGAAAGTGGACAGTTGCTGACTGGTGGAATGTAATATGGTCTGAGGAATCACGTTCTTGCCTTGCAAAAGACGCACGTCGTCGAGAGCAGCGAAGGGCGCATGAAGCATTTCATCCTGACTGTGAGCTAGGTCAGGTTCAGGCTGAAGATGGGTCTGTCATGTTTTGGGGGCGTTTTTCGTATTACGGGATTAGGCCCCCTCACTGAGGTGGCCACTAACATGAACCAACACGTTTATTTTAACTTTCTGGATGATTAGATATTACCTTTCAATCAGCATCTTCATGACCCCTATTTTTCAAGATGACAACATCAAAATTCATCGGACTGGAAGAGTATATGACTGGTTTTATAAACAGTCAGACACTCAATTGCATCTCGACTGGCCTGAAAATTCCCCTGACTTCAACTCCATTGAAAAGTTTTGGGACATGTTGAAATAACGGGGCAAAATGCCGAAATCAGCATCCTCGCAATTTGGTGGATTTACGCGATCAAATCTTTAGCGAGTGACTTCAACCANGATTTTTTAAAAAATTAACTCATCTAAAAATTTGCACAATTTGAATTACAGACATATTTGAAGTGCGTAAAACATGTTCTAAATATCTTTAAAACAATGGCTCTACTTATGAAATTTGAAGTTCGTGATGAAACATATACATTGATTAAAAGCAATTTATTTTTTACTTCTGATGAAAAATATTTTTAAAAAAAAGAATATAAGGAAAATTTTTAACTTTAGACTTTTACAGTAACTAATCAGAGAGTAACATATTTTATAAAATTTTAAACTATTAATAATTCCTATTTTTATAAAAAAAAATTATTACTTATAAAATGAAATGATTAAGAAACTATCAGATAAAGCGCAGCAGAAACATTTTCGGAATTTAGTATTTTTATGGTATGTAAAATATTTCCATAATGCCGTTTAAGTCTCATTTTTTAAGACGAAAAAACCATTTTGGAAGAATTATCAAAATTAAAATATTCAAATAGAATAAGCAATTATGAAAAAAAAACTGCGCATTTATCTATTAATTCAAAAGTCTAATTGAAAAAGCAAATAATTAAATTTTATTCAATATAAACTCGTTAAAGGACAGTTTTAATTTAAAATGGTAGAAAAAATAATTCATAAGTATTAGAATTAAAAACAAGCAATGAACATGCCAACATTTTAGAAATGAAGGGATGAAAATCAGTATAACTGATGCAATATAAAGTTATTCTTATGAAATAGCTTGACGCTTAACTACACTGTTAGAATTTTCATTCTAAAATTACTGTCAAATAATAAGCAGCAGATTGTTTATCCAATTAGCCATATACTTACAGTTAAGAACATTTCCTTACTTTTACGGGTTTGAAACCGTTTACAACTCTAGTATAGTTAAAAAAAACGTAAATACAAAACTGTATGATTTTGTAACCAATTACATTTAGCATGATTTCAAAACCGTAGAAGTGAAATTTAGCATAACATCGGAGTTAGGCATAGGATGCAAGGCCTTTCGTTATATAATGAACATTGAAAATAAGTTGTGGTTAAGTTGTGTTTTGTTAAATAAACCGTGGAATGTGGTTTATATGTTTTATCTAATGGTGCCGTATATATATACTATATAAATCGAAAGAGATATTGAAAAAGATATAGAATACAATGAACTCTGTATTGCTGCAATCTGTATGTAAATGAGAGTTCCATATTTCAATTGACCTGCGTTATAAATTAAGGAGTCCATGACACTGTAAAGAATTTGGAAAGTTGGCTATGTTTCCAGTTTTCGTGTACTCAAAATCTGTGCACTTCATTCTTATTGACTGTGAGGGCCTAGTTGGAACAAATAAAATTCTGGCTGTTAAACCGAATTGAGTGAAAATAATCAATAAACTATTTTTCTCGCATATATAACAGTTTGAAGGCCATCGTTTGTGATTTGAGTGTTTTTGTTAAATATAGGTAAATAACAATCACATAAGTTGTTACTTAAAATTTTTTTAGAAACTTCTAACACTGAGAATTTTTTTCTCAACTTCTATATATTTCATGTATCACGTACTTTTAAAGCACTAGAAAACTACGGACATTGATGCAATAGGAGTTGATTCTTGAAAAATAGTTTAATTTTTAACTAATCTTTTTTTAATAATTCGAGATGTTTAAAATTTTATGTACTTTTGAAAGTAGACAATCTTGCTGCCAAAGGTAAAAATTACTTTTATAAAACCGGAAAAAACACTTTCATAAAAATGTTAAATGTCAAAGGGTTCAATGACAAATCAATTCAAATGCTTGAACTGTTTTGAAAGCCATAATCAGCATATCAGTTTTATTAAATGTAAATTCTCATGTCTCATTTGTTGATGCAACTTTAAGTAACGGTTACAGAGAGTGGAAAATAAATCATGAATATATATGGATTACAATAATTACATTGCTTTTTTATTCCTTAAATCTAATAAAATAGAGTGATCTTCATCAAAAATAATGTAAATCCCTCTCCTGAGAAAATATTCCACACTTAACTACTGAAAACAATGTTTTCTGTTCGAAAACAATTGTATTTTTATAAGTTAAAAACAATGCAATCTAAAAATTTTCAAAGTCATGTAAAAAGTTCAAGGCTGATGCCAAATAATTTACATGCAATCAAAGTAAGCATTGTAACTGTACGTTGAAATGAAACAATAGCGTCAATTAATCTTTCTCTAATGAAGGAATTTTACGTCCATAACAGATGTAAAATCTTCAGCATTGTCAACAGCCTAATTACGAGAAAATACAGTAGCGAAATATAATTCTGTATATTAGAACTATTCGCAGATGAAAAGCTGATTTGAGCTTGTCTGGAGTTCAGCACTCTTTCGCTGAAAGACACGCTGTTAAAGCGTGGTTTAATTTTCCTCTCTCGTTTCGTGTGTGTGTTGTAGTGATTGTAGAATTTAATTAAATCAACTCCTCCAGCTGATGAGAAATTCCTGTGGCGGTAATACATTTAATTGCACAAATTGATGAAAAGAGGAGAAATTAGTTACATAAGAGTGTAAGTTTCTGAAGAAGATTGCCATAAGGGTGCTAAATAATCCCTAATATGGACTTTGTTTGAAATTGTTTGATATTACAATGCATTTAATTTATTTCACCCTTTCGTGGGTCATTCATTTCTCTTTTGAATTTCTTGCACTTTTTCATGTTTTATTGGCAATTAAACAATAGTATTTACGGAGATATATTTCATTTTGCCGAATTTTTTGTTTGCTTTTAACTTTTAGGGGTGGTAAGTATACCTCACAAGAAATCAATCATAGTCATAAAAAATTAAGTTTAAAGGCGAATATTTGGCGAAAAAATGTAGCAGGTCTTCTTTTTTAGTCCCTTTGAGCCACATTTCTTACGTCATCTACAGTTGAAAACTGTCTTTGGCATATGATTTTTCCCACGGAGAGAAAATATTCTGGCACAATTACCCTATTTGCATAGTGATGACATTTCTAAAAACAAAGCAAAGCGTTATTTTGGAAGTAAACCAGAATATACTGTAATTAAATCATTTACTTGGTAATTTTTCAGTTCATATTGTAACAGTTAGCCGTAATTCTGATTTTCAGAATTATAGTTCTTATTACCCCACACTTAGAAAATACAAAAACTAAAAAGTAAATTTAACCAAATAAATAATTTTAATGCCATGCTCTAAAACAACACGATAAAATTACCAGAAAGTTCTTCAGAACTATCACTTATTTTTCCATTTACTAAATAATTTTTATCTATGTTTTTTACCAAACAGACTGGTACAAGACTGGTTACGCTTTTACGGTTTATTTAAAATGGGTATATCTTTAAATGGCTGATAGCAACTAGGCGGTAATTATTTTATTTTACAATATATTTCTCAGTCAGAGGTAACTTGGGCATAAATAACTCTTTCAAGTGTTTTAAAAATATTGCATTNGGGGGGGGGGGTCCTAGAGGTCATGACCCCCAGCCCCCAAAATTAAAAAAAAATTAAAGTAATAATTTTTTTTATAGTTTACAATAGAAATAAAATATTTTAAAAATTATTTATGAAGGCATATAAAACAAGGTAGGTCGGAAAAATCGATTTTTTTTCTGTCTAATTACTTTCTTCATTGATTGATTGGGATATTGAAATTGGTTTGATGTTGAAAAATTCATTGACAGATTTGTCAAAGTTTCTAAAAACAGCATTACACTTATAAGGATTTTGAATACTTGAATTATTTATGTATTGTTCTATTATTCATTATGAAAAAAATAAATGAGAAGGCTAGCATTAAAAACCCCATTTTTTTTCAAAAATAATATTCAAAAAAGCATTTTCATGAAAAAAAATAATTGTCTGAGTCTATGAACCCAAGAAAAATTTCTGGATCCACCCCTGCTTTGATATGTGATTTTTCACACTTAAAGAAAATATTTTGGCACAATTACCCTATTTGTATAGTGATGACATTCCTGAAAACAAAGTAAAGCGTAATTTTGGTAGTAAACCAGAATATACTGTAATTAAATTATATGTTTGATAATTTTTCAGTTCATATTGTAAGAGTTAGCCGTAATTCTGATTTTCAGAATTATAGTTCTTATTACCCCACGCTTAGAAAATACAAAAACTAAAAAGTAAATTTAACCAAATAAATAATTTTAATGCCATGCTCTAAAACAACACAATAAAATTACCAGAAAGTTCTTCAGAACTATCACTTATTTTTCCATTTACTAAATAATTTTTATCTATGTTTTTTACCAAACAGACTGGCACAAGACTGGTTACGCTTTTACGGTTTATTTAAAATGGGTATATCTTTAAATGGCTGATAGCAACTAGGCGGTAATTATTTTATTTTACAATATATTTCTCAGTCAGAGGTAACTTGGGCATAAATAACTCTTTCAAGTGTTTTAAAAATATTGCATTCGTAGGGACGAAGTTATGGTGTCTGTTTCATGCATCTCTTTTGGCGGTAGTGGGATTTATTTATTTTGCCACTAACAGTTTTCTTTGTAAATAGAAGCGTAAAAGTTTTTCTTTCAGTTTTAGAAACAGACGGCACAACTTTAAGAAAGACTTAAGAATACGCATCCAGTGTTGTTGAGTGTTTGATCCGCGCTACAAAGTAATTATGTCCAGCAGTGGAACGCTCGTAAAAACACAGCTCCCTGTAGAACACCGAAGTGAAGCATCACTGACTGCTGGCAGTAAGCTGGTGGGTGACCACTTTAAACGGTTTACGTAGAGACCGAGGGTGTGCTATATCGGTTCTTGTTAAACTGTTCTACCTTAAAATGCGCAGGTTGTTGGGCTACCAAAGCAGGGGAACTATTCTCTCTGCAGAGGATCAAAATTGAGATAGTATGTCTTCGGATTATCCTCTGGGATGTTTCCCAGACCATCGCCAATAGCCCATTGTGCAGCTCTAGTGCGACGTAAATAAAAAATACCTGTCTACCCATACCACTAAGATGTAACAAATGCGCATAGCATTTCGTGCAAGTAAAACAGCTATACATTACTGTAGTTTCAAATGTGGAGGTGTTAAACCCTTAGACAAAATGCTCTGAATCATAGAGTTTGTGGGTTCAATATCATTATGCTGTCTATTTCATTTTTGTGCTATATAGTCTTCAATTTGCAGACAGATTTCGATTTGTAGCAGAGACAATCATTTTTTAACTCTTTATCTGTACCGAATTTATTTCTTTATTCTTACATATCCAGGTTAACAGTGGAAAACAAGCAGTACCGCCATTTTGCATAATGCTACTTGGCTTGGGTTGCCGGCCCACGTATAACGAATGATAATGAAGAAAACATAACTATTTCCTAGTATCTATTTATTTATTGTCGCGCATATATAACTATTTTTGCATGCTCATTACAAAGTACGATTCATTATGTGCTTTTGAAAAATTGAAAAATCGATAGTACAAGTTAGGGAAATACATTAAAAAGTTGCGAGGAGGTAGCGTGTTCGAATCCTACCATTTCCCTGGATATATGCTTTAAGTTTGTGACGTGTTTATCTTGTGCTATCGAAATTTTGCCTTAACAAGGCCTTAGTCAAACTTTCTAATGAAGACACAAGCCTGTTTGATGTGTATACATAACATTAAATAAATAATTATAAGTAAATATAAATAAATAAATGTGAATAAATACATAAATATAAAAAAGTATAAATAAGTAAATATAAATGACAAAATATAAATAGATACATATAAATAAATAAATACTTCCAGGGTTGCGGTGAAATTCGAACCCGCTACCTCTACTCTTCCATTACTTACAGCCCTTATGCAGAACAGTTTGGCTACTGATATAAATTAACCCAGTCCAACCATTTGTATCTTAACGAATACACATTTCTCATAGTTTTAGAGGGTCGTGGATTTTAACTTACAGTTTCCTTAGAAATAAAAACAACTAACGAAAAACTAAGTTCACAAGGATTTACTATATAAAATAGAAATTATCAAACTAAACGTTTTCGCGCTATTTTAAATTTTACCAGAACTGTTAAAATTACTGACTTTTTGGGTAATATTACCAAATTTTTCTACATTTACCGAGTTTTTTGGTGTTCTCATAGCACCAGAAACACGGTAAATTTTATCATGTTCTGGTAGTTATGACTATATATTTTTCCTCAGTGCATACTTAGTGCTAAATGTACTTCATTCAGAATTGCTATACGGAATGTCAGCTGGCCTATGCTTCAGTTTTATTTCCATTAAAAACTTTCAAGGTTTCAAAACAAGAGAGCTTATTCTATTCAAGAACTTGAACAATAGTTGGCTGCGAAATGCTAAAACACTGATTAGTGTTTTCACCTGTATAAAAACAATCCCACAATATAATTCTGCGTTTTACCCCTGCCTCAATTATATTTCGTAAGATTTTGTTGGCAAGAAGTAATTTGTCCAAGGTCCGCAAAAGGGTAAACGTAAGTTGCGAATTTAATTTTCAGTTTTTATATTGTCTCTTGCTTAAATGAATATTGAACTAAAAATATATTGAATCGTAATAATTTTTGTAGAATGACTATAAATTTTATAAATTCTATCCCGAGCCCTTCATTTCATAGGCTCGAGTTTGATTTGATGTCTAAAGTAACAAAAAAAAAATTAATTAAGGAGAAAGTGATTAAATGAAACCAGATTTAAATCTAAACATTCATATCAGAACGTTTAAAAGAGATACTCGAGAGAGATAATAAACCCCTCCAATTTAACAATTCTCCTCCAGTTTGAAAGTTGAAACATTTCTTATGCTTCATATGCAGTTGTATTTTGTTAATACTCGTATATATTAAATATTATGAGATTTAAAAAATATTAAGAAAATAGTAAAAACCAACCAATACTTAAACAAAAAATAATAATATGTTTCTCTACCAAATGGACATAATATAAAACGGAAAGAAATAAAGTGAAATAATTGCATAATCCTGTAAATGAAAATTTATAAAATCATGTAAAATGGGAAACCCATATGTTTGGCTTTATTAATTTTGATACTATTAACAGCAGTTCACTTGCATGAACCCATTACGTCCCGCAGTGGACTGATCGTTAAGACACGGTTCCCAGAAGATCACCGAAGTCAAGCATCACTGACTGCGGTCAGTGTGTGGGTGGGTGACCACTTGGATCAGTCTGCGTAGGGACCGAGGGTGTGCGGTATTGATCCTCGTTAAACTGTTCAATCGTAAAGTGCTCGACTTCGCGTGCAGGTCGTCGGGCTACCGAAACGGAGGTGCCATCCCCTCTGCAGAGGTTCAAAATTGTGATGGCATGTCTTCGGATCATCCTCAGGGATGTTTCCCAGACAGTCGCCAATAGCCCATTGTGCAGCTCTAGTGCAACGTAAATGAACAAATCAATCAATCAATCGAACCCATTACGTTTATTATTAAAAATTTCATCGAATTCAAGAAAATAAAACTTTTCAAAATATTTATCATACGAAAATGTTAATAATATTGTTAATATGTACTATGTGCTTTTTTGTTGCATCTACTAAACAAGTTTTGAAACAATAATTTTAAAACTAGTTCCAAATCTAAACACTAACGCCAGAGTGAAAGGTAAAAAGTACTTATAACAAATCCGCATACCGCTGAAAAAAGACGAAAAAAAACGTTATATTTATGAAAGGAAAGGCGAAGAAAAAAAGGCAGCCATCTGAAAGAATTACTTACGAAACTCATCTCTGTGTGTAACTATCATGGGACAAATAAAGGGAAGTAGAATTTTGTGCTTCTCGCTACCTCTGAACTTCAGGACTCCGTAACCATCAAACATGTCTACAAAGAAAAGATTTGTAGGACAGAAAAACAATGCCAGCTTAAAGTGTTTCTTCTTTTTCTCATTCGCAAGTTGGAAAATTAATCTATTCACAGTATGAATTAACTAAAGAATATTTTTCTAGAGAAAAACTTTGAAAAATAAGTGCTTAGTTGCTTGCTGCTTACAAAGCCAGCATTCAAACTCTGTAAACATTAAATATTTAATTAGTCAGAAGTGAAAAACTCGCAAAATTGAATAATTAAGAAAAGGTAAAGTTAATAACGTTTTACAGTTATCTCATTGGCTCAAAATGCTACAATTACGTTTCAGAAGCATTTTCAATTTTCCAAAAAAAATTGCAAGATTTTTATAAGCTCTTCAAAACTATTTTTATTACCCTATATTGAAAACAAAACATGGTAAAACAAGCAGTTTTGAAGATTAAAAATATAATGGAATATAGTTTTAAAATAAATATAGTTTTAAAATATAGTGGCTGGGGGGCGCAGTTGGTTAGTCGTCGGCCCAAGATCTTCTGTCGTCATCTTCTGAGCCCAAGTCTGCGGGTTCGATCCCCGGCCCAGACATCGGATTTTCGAAATGCAGCGCCCATGTCGTATGATTATGCGGCATGTAAAAGATCCCTGGAGTTCCCTATTGGCTCTTGACATTTCCGGTAAAATTGAATTCCCAGTGCACTTTAGCATCCAAATAGAGTCTCGGTGCTGCCATCTAGTGTGGCAGAAACTAGACGTCTAAATTAACATGGCCAACGGTATCTCGCCCATTGTGGTAGTCCTGAAAGAGTGGATACCACCTCTGGAGAACGCACTAGGTCTGCTCATCGGCAAGACCGATTGTGCAGCTTATTGGAAATAAAGTTTTAAAATATATCAAAGTATTTTTTTTTTAAAAAATACTAGGTAAAACTAGTATTTTTAATTTTTCCCCCTGCTTGCTAATAACTGACATTAATGCTACCAGATATTGAAAGCTCATAATTATAAATATAAATTATTCTTATTGTGTGCTAAATAGTTTTATGATTACATGAATTCTACTGATACGAACTTCATTATACCATTGTCCCTAATATCGAAGTTCGAATTGCGTTGGAGAAATGAGTCCCATACGCTGTGTGATGCAAAGAAATGCATTTATTTGTATATTTATGAGGTGGAAGTACCTAAATATAGTGATGCCACATTAAGACTAGAAAAACTTGACATGAATATAAATTCAAATATAATATAAATTAAAAGTGATAATCATAAATAATTTAGACAATCAAGGAGTTTCTTTTCAAAAACTTTAATTCCCAATTTATATAAAAATTCGAAACTATTATTGCTTTAATTTATTCAATATTTATCTACTTTTTGTGATAGATTATTTCCAATTTTTAATTTCAATGAACTACAGATTATAAATNAGCTCAGTAGAAATAAAGTTTTAAAATATATCAAAGTATTTTTATTTTTTTAAAAATACTAGGTAAAACTAGTATTTTTAATTTTTACCCCTCTTGCTAATAACTGACATTGAAACTACCAGATATTGAAAGCTCATAATTATAAATATAAATTATTCTTAGTGTGTGTTAAGCAGTTCTATGATTACATGAATTCTACTGATACGAACTTCACTATATCATTGTTCCTAATATCGAAGTTCGAATTGCGTTGGAGAAATGAGTTCCATACGCTGTGTGATGCAAAGAAATACATTTATTTGTATATTTATGAGGTGGAATTACCTAAATATTGTGATGCCACATTAAGACTAGAAAAACTTGACATGAACATAAATTCAAATATAATATAAATTCAAAGTGATAAACATAAATAATTTAGACAATCTGGGACTTTCTTTTCAAAAACTTTGATTCCCAATTTATATAAAAATTCGAAACTATTATTGCTTTAATTTATTCAATATTTATCTACTTTTTGAGATAGATTTTTTCCAATTTTTAATTTCAATGAACTACAGATTATAAATACTAGATATGAAAATTGAGGTATAAAAGTCTATAAAATCATTAAAAGTACTTTTATATAAATCTCAAAACCTTTGAAGACGGAATATTTAAGTCTTTATAAGCGAATCGAATTCTTATAAGTAGCCAAGCAAAAATCTATTGCGAAGCATTTATGGCTCCAAAAACAAAGAAAATACTGGCATACATACTGATAAATAAATGATTACATAGTGCATTTTCCAATTAAGGCTTAATTCTGTTATCTATTCTAAAGAACTACATTAATCAACACTAATCAACAACATCGAGAACTTATTACTGTTATGTAATTAGATGACAAAGAAATCTCTTCTAAAAAAATTACTTTAGAAGGGGTATTTGAAGAGAAGCACAGCAACCTTTCACCGCTAAAACAATTCATCATTCTTCAATCTTTCCGGAAGGCTACTACACTGTCCTCCATATTTAACATTTCTTGTTAGGAGGGCAATCAATCAATGGTTGGCGATATTTTTCATTCACTTTTTTACTGAGTAGTGTGTGTAGAATAGATTTCAATTTATTTTTTTAAGTTTAATATAGTTCATTTTTTTAGTTTATAAAGTAATACTAACAGATTAATATATGTTACTAATATAATCATATATGATGATAATACAGATGAGGTACATCTATATATATAAAAGTGAATGTGTGTCTGTCTGTCCTCTATAGACTCCTAAACCATCCGACAGAGAGCTATGAAACTTGGCATACAGATAGATCAAAGCACGAGGAAGGTTTCTGTCGACATTAGAACATTCTGCGATNGTAGGGGAGAGTGGGGTCAATTGTAACATTTTTTACTTAACTATTTTTAACTAACAAAAAATCCAATATACTATTAGCATTAATTGACAGACGAGTAAAGTAGACTATCCTCTACTAGAAAAAAAAATAAATACCTTATTTTAAATGCTTTATATTAGTTATTAACAATTTTTGACAGTCGTGCACTTGTTACAGTTGTCCCCACTTACGAGGTCAATTGTAACAGTTCATAAATTCAACCAAAACATAGTTAATTATGCATCATTATGTATCATAGTTGTGATATATTTTGTTAGTATGTAGTTTGTTAGTTGTGATATATATATGTTGATAGTTGTGATATATTCAAAATAGTAGTGATATTTTAGAAGTAAAAATAATAATGAGCAGAGACCTAAAGGGTTAAACTTTTAACTTTAAGGGGTTAAAAATTTTAATTTATGCTGTGAAAGGTGACAAATAAAATAATGCATATTCAACATAATATAAATGATGTAGGAAACAATTGATGATTCTTGAAGAGTTAAGTAATGGCTTGTAAACATAAGATTATTTATTTTTAGCTGTTACAATCGTCCCTTTACTTATTGTTACAATCGTCCCTAGGACGCCATTTCAGCTTCATTTGTTAAAAACAATGCTTGTTAATTAACAAAATTAATCTTCTTTTTTTGAAATGTTAATTAAGGTGTCCACTTACATACTCGGTTAACAAATTTTATTTGTTTAAACAAAATTACTTTGTTACAATATAATATTCTAATACCAAAAAAGTACTTACGTAGCGTGAAAATATCTTTTGTGATGTAACTCTTTCAAAAGTACATAAAAATGGTTGCCAGCAGGGGTGTACATGTAGATTTATTAAACACACCTTGTGTGACACCTAGGAACCAAATCTAGAACTCGACA
Source organism: Parasteatoda tepidariorum (assembly GCF_043381705.1). Lineage (NCBI taxonomy): Eukaryota > Metazoa > Arthropoda > Arachnida > Araneae > Theridiidae > Parasteatoda > Parasteatoda tepidariorum. Next base: position 39,446,095 of record NC_092210.1, on the reverse strand, counting down.
CTCGAGATTTTTCCTCTGTTACAATCGTACCCTGTTACAATTGACCCCACTCTCGCCTGCATTATTTATAAGGGTAACATTCGATTTTTTTTTGTTTGTCTGTTTAAAATGAAAGAGGTTTTTCGATAAAGATAATTCTATTGAAGTCGGTCAAAAGTATAAATCAGCAAGCTGTAATAAAATAGGAAACTATAAAATTGATAACTTTGGAAATTTCTGAAAAAATATGCATACACGATTCAAAATAAGTTTTAATTGTAACTATTATTCTGTCAAAGAAATAACTTCTTTCAAAACAATATAAGCTAGTTCGAGTAACACAAGCAAAAATGCAAGTAAAAAAATATCTTACTTCAGTAAAAGTACATTCATTTTTTGAGCATTTGTTCTCATAATAATTGAGAAAAGACATTGCATCACAAAGAGTATTTAATAATACAAACCTATTTAAAATTTTCTCTATGCTAAACTGATTTTTTTTATATCTTTCATGTGTTCTTAAAGTAGAAAGTTATCTTAAAGTAGAAAAATACTCATGCCTGTCAATAAAGACTAATTTTATTCGTGTTTTATATATATGAAAATAGTACTTTGTTGCAAAAATCTCATAAAAAAAACAAGGACATTTTTTTAAAACTCAGGAAAGACCCGAACATCCGAATTTCCATTTTAACCGAGCTATCAATTATTTCAAGGTTTATTTTTTGTTTTAGTTTATTTTTTGTTTTAGTTTATTTTTTATTTCTAAAACCAAAAAAAATTCCTAATTTTATCTTCCAAACACTCAAAAACAAGCTGACGGACAACACGAGATTACCGATGAAATTATCATTAATATCATCCATAATGAAAATAAATCTAGCGAAGATGATGAAGACAGTGATAATAAAAATCTCTACAGATGGACTAAAAACTATCAAAAGAGCTATTGAATATATTCACCGAAGAGCCATTACATTNGATAATCATGTATTGAAATGCAGACAATTATTTCATCAATACATTGTTGACATGTATGCAAAAATAGAAAGTGAAAGACTCCTCTACATACGACTAAAACAAGTTAAATTGCGTTCTGAAGAGTACATCCATTTACGTGATGCAGTTGTAAAAGATGATAATCTCAGTGAATGTGGAAAAATGGTCATTTTACCATCCACACATACAGGCAGCCCCGGACACATGCATGAATATGCACAAGATGCAATGACGTATGTTCGTGCATATGGTCGTCCAGATTTTTTCATCACATTTACATGCAACCCAGCATGGGATGAAATAAAGGAGCTTTTATTAACTGGACAATCACCATCAGATCGTCATGATATTTCTGCACGTGTATTTAAACAAAAATTAAAATCCTTAATAGATTTTATTGTCACACACCGTGTATTTGGAGAGACGCGCTGTTGGATGTATTCCATTGAATGGCAAAAAAGAGGTTTACCACATGCGCATATTTTAATATGGATGATGGAAAAGATAACACCAAACAGACGTAACAACAACAGACAGACCAAACAAACGTATTTTATCATTTTCCATTCATGCCATATCCAACCGTTGTTCATTTAGCAGTACATCTTGAAAATGGACAGCGTGTGTATTTTACATCAGAAAATGTACATGCAAGAGCAATGTCACCACCGCCAACAACATTAACTGAATTTTTCGCATTATGTAGAAATGATACCTTTGCAAAGACACTACTGTACTCTGAAGTACCAACTTATTTTACGTGGAATACATCAACAAGAAAATTTCAGCGTCGTAAACAAGGTAGAGCAGTACAAGGACATCTAAATTTATATTCCACAGATGCATTGGGTCGTCTGTACACTGTACATCCAAATAACGCAGAATGCTTTTACCTGAGATTATTATTAATCAATGTTCGGGGACCAACATCTTTCCAAGAATTAAAAACAGTCAATGGCCATGCGTGTGCTACATTTCGTGAGGCTTGCCAGAAATTAAGTCTCTTAGAAAACGATGCTCATTGGGATATTTCACTCGCTGATGCTTCTAATACAGCTTAACCACCACAGATACGTACACTATTTTTCATCATACTAACTACATGTTTTCCGGCTAATCCAAAGGATCTTTGGGAAAAATATGAAGACTATATGAGTGAAGACATTTTACATCGCATGCGTAGAATAAATGTTAATCCCAACATTCAATTTACATCAAATATATACAATGAAGCATTGATTTTAATTGAGAATGCATGCTTGACAATAGCCAACAAATCACTGACAGAATTGGGAATGATTGCTCCAAATAGATCAGGTAATGACATTTTCGATCGTGATATACAACGAGAAACGCACTTCGATGTTAAAGAATTACAAACATTTGTTCGAATTAATCTTCCGAAATTGGTATTTGAACAACGAACAGTATGACACAATTATAAATGCAATATCTAACAAGAGTTGTGGCTTATATTTCTTAGATGTACCTGCAGGTACTGGCAAAACTTTTCTTATTTCAATTATTCTGGCAACTATAAGATCACAAAATAATATTGCACTTGCTATTGCATCATCTGGTATTGCAGCAACTCTTTTGGACGGTGGTCGAACAGCACATTCAGCATTGAAATTGCCATTAAATGTGCAGGTAATTGAATTTCCAACATGTAATATTAGCCAAGATTCTGGGATGGGAAAAGTACTAAGATCATGTCAGCTTATAATATGGGATGAATGCACCATGGCACACAAGAAATCATTAGAAGCACTCAATCGCACATTAAAAGATTTGAGAGGAAATTAGCAGCTCTTGGTGGTGTACTCATTTTGCTAGCTGGTGATTTTAGACAAACTCTACCAGTCATACCCCGCTCAACACTAGCAGATGAATTGAATGCATGTCTCAAATCATCAGTGTTATGGCGGTATGTGGAGAAAATATCTTTAAAGACCAATATGCGTATTCAATTACAACAAGATGAATCTTCTGAACGATTTACAAAACAATTGTTAGATATTGGGAATGGTAAAATAGAAATGGACCAATCCACACACTGTATTACATTACCAGAAAACTTTTGTCACATTGTAAAATCCACTGATGAATTGATTGCAAAAATTTTTCCAAATTTATCGCAGAATTATAACAATAATCAATGGGTTAGTGAGCGTGCTATATTGGCAGCCAAAAACATTGATGTTAATTTAATAAACTGTAAAATTCAAAATGAAATACTTGATGAAGAAACAACATATAAATCCATAGATACTGTTGTCAATCAAGATGAATCAGTTAATTATCCAATAGAATTTTTAAATTCATTGGATCTACCAGGAATGCCACCACATATTTTATCTTTGAAAATTGGTTCCCCAATCATCCTTCTACAAAATATAAATCCCCCGCGACTATGCAATGGGACTAGGCTATCAGTAAAAAAATTAATGAATAACATAATTGAGGCAACCATTTTAAATGGAAAACACCAAGGAGAACATGAACTAATACCACGCATTCCCATGATACTAACGGATACTATATTTGAATTCAAACGTCTACAGTTTCCAGTACGACTAGCCTTTGCAATGACCATTAACAAAGCACAGGGACAATCATTGCAAGTATGTGGATTAAATTTGACAAATCCATGCTTCTCACATGGACAGCTGTACGTTGCGTGTTCACGAGTTGAAAAACCATCAAATTTATTTGTTCTTGCACCAGATAGGAAAACAAAAAATGTTGTATATTTACAAGCACTACTAAGATAAAGTTCACCATCAATCATCAAATATCATTCATTTCATGATGATATCGTTTGCAATATTGTTTAATATCACAAGTGAAGAAACATGTTTATTCTACCATCAACTATGTATATCTACGTTTCATTATATTCAAATGACATATATGTTGGGATAATTTTATTATTAATTTCCATTTTGATGTATTGTATACATTTGATCATTAATCACAGCAACGTGTGAACGGGTACAGCTAGTTATAAATAAGGTTAACGATCGATTTTTTTTGTTTGCCTGTTTAAAAAGAAAGAGCTTGGATAAACTTTTTTGATAATGATAATTCTATTTAAGTCGGGCAAAAATATAAATCAGCAAACTGTAATTATAAGATGGGAAACTATCAAATTGATAACTTTGAAAATTTCTGAAAAAATATGCAAACACGATTCAAAATAAGTTTCAATTGTAACTATTATTCTGTCAAAGAAATAACTTCTTTCAAAACGATATATGCTAGTTTGAGTAAAACCAGCAAAAATGCAAGCAAAAAAAATATTTTACTTCAGTAAAAGTGCATTCATTTTTTGAGCATTTGTTCTCATAAATAATTAAGAAAAGATATTGAATCACAAAGAGTATTTAATAATACAAACCTATTTAAAATTTTCTCTATGCTAAGCCGAGATTCCTTCATGTGTTTTGAGTGTTTCAAAAGTTATCTTAAAGTAGAAAAATACTCATGCCTGTCAATAAAGATTAATTTTGTTCGTGTTAATATAAATGAAAATAGTATTTTGCTGCAAAAAATCTCTTAAGAAAACAAGGACATTGTTTAAAATGCAGGAGAGTCCCGAATATCCGAGTTTCCGCTTTAACCGAGCTATCAATTATTTCAAGGTTTATTTTTTGTTCTAGTTTATTTTTTATTTCTAAAACTACCACCAAATAAATTCCGAATTTTATCTTCCAAGCACTCAAAAACAAGCTGACGGACAACACGAGATCACCAATGAAATGATCGTTAATATCATCAATAATGAAAATAAATCTGGGGAAGATCATGAAGACAGTGATAATGAAAATATCTACAGATGGACTAAAAACTATCGAAAGAGCTATGGAATATATAGAACAACAGGAAGAGGCGACACCAATCTTCATGTTATGAATGAATGGTGAAACATTACTGCAGAAAAGGGCCCAAGTAATGTAAAACAAAAAACAATTAAGGACATTTTTAAGTAAAAACTCTTTCATTCTCATAAAGTATGCTCTTTAAGTGTTTTTGCGAAAGCTTTTTAATTTTTACATGAATTGTATGAGGTGTACTTGTATAAATTTTGTATTTGTTAAACATATTACATTTATACCTACTTTTTCCTTTTTTATACTCTTCGGTTCAACCGAGTTTTTCGGTTATCCGAGTTAGCCGTGGTCCCCTAATCGCTTAACTTAATCGATNATTTTCGTATCGTATGGTATTAATTTTTAATTTTTAACAAAAGGCCCTTAATATTCAAATTAATTTTCCTTATTTAGCTTTCTTTCGAGAAACTACTTTGTTGCTATAGAAACTATTGTTTGCTTTACTCGTTTCGAAACGGAGTTTTGTGCCATGTATAAGGGTCATAGTTTTAGACTATGGCGTTATTCCAAGTTGAGAGAGCATTATAAATTCAAGGTCAGATTTAAAAACATATATGGATGCATGCCATAGCATAAGTTGGAAACAATTCCAACAAAATACTGTTTAAACTATATGCTTTCCTATAATTTTGAAATTGAATGCTCTAAATTGAGATTTAACTAACGGACCCGTTTATTTATTTTTCTGAAATTTAACTATGCAATTCCAATCGAAATGAGTATAATAAAGGAAACAAATCTCTAAAAGATAAAACTATAATGTTTTTACTAAATGTAATATTATTTACTGATTTATTCTACATAGCATAGAAGTGTTCGTATCTTAATTTAAGAAGTTTATTTTTCTATAGTTCTCTATAATAGTAGTAATATAAGAGTTTAGGTTTCATGTAAATGGTCCTTCATTTAAAATAAAACTGTTGTCCTTATGATTCATTTCGTTTGCAAAAATTATCAGAAAAATCGGCAAACATTCAACTTTAAATGCATTGTTTTTCCTTATAACTTCCAGAATATTCTTCAACAGGAGTAATGTGCGTATTAAGTATTACATAATTTAATATAAAATAAAATTGCTGATTTGATAACTTTTCTGTTTGAGAAAACCATCAGAAAAATTAGTAAACACTTACATTCAACGCATCTTCCTATAAAATAAGAGTGGTACACAAGAGTTTGTGTATTAAGTATTGAATCACATACACAAAAATTAATCAGTCATTCGAGCGATATTCAACCAGTAAAAAATATCACAAAAAAAATTTAGTAAACTCTCAATTTTAAGCACATTTTTTAACCGAATAACATTTCATGATTATTCAGAAATAAAGTTATACAAGAGTATAAGTATTAAGTATTGAATCACTTATGTCAAAATAAAGTTATAGTTTGTTTTAGATTTCTATTTGTTAAAATTACAAGAAAAATAGATAAATAGACAGAATAAAAACCTGAAAGTGAAAAAAAAGTACTCAAAAAATCTGTGCGCATTAATAAAAATTAAAAAAACCTTAAACCATTCATCTCAATGAAGGACAGGTAACAGCGCTTAAAAGGCATAAATCAAAAATTAATATATTTAAATTAAGATTTATATTTGAAGTTTCTGTCAAACCGTTTTAGAAACAGTGAAAAACTTCAGCTGATGAAGTAAGAATCTATAGCAAAACGTCGTTCGAAAAATATATTCTATCATTAATCAGTTTAAAAAACAATTTCATCCAGGTAATTCTAAACTTTAAATTTCCCCTCATATATATCATTTTAAAAATCAATGTATGAAAAAAAAGTCTGCTACTTTTAGAATATTCTGTTTTTTTTTACTTAGTATTTCTTAACGATAATAATTTTACGGATACATTTTGAAATCTTGGAATTAAAAAAATACTTTTAACAATGGTTTTAACAGGTTTATAAAAAAATTATACTGTTTAAAAGACGAAATTCATATTGTTTAAGGAATAATACGTATACTTATATAGTTATTTGTGTACTTAGAATGGAATGATAAGGAATTGATCATTTTAAATTAATTAGCCTTAAATGTCTACTGAACCTTTTCTTCATGCAGTTTACGGGGAGAAAGATCAAACTTTTTCAACGGCTTAAACAGAAAAAAAAAATTTATTGGGTGATTGAAGATACTGAAGATCATTAATAGCTCTCAGTTTCCTTCTAACAAAAATATTAAAGTAGAATAAAATATCCTCAGTAGTTTGCGGATCATGACTTAGAATCTCTTTGTAGTTAGGCTAACAGTGGGTTTGGCGATTGTGAATTCTCTCCGTGAAGCACAAATACTTGTTAGTTCCATGAAAAAGTCCACCATGAAGGCTAATTTGTCCTAATGCATGGTACAGGAGTTGAATTCAATATTACAAAACTACGGAGTTGGACAATGATATTCATAAACCAAAAAAAAAAGGATCGGAATTTTAATGCTGTTCATAAAATAATATGAACCGCTCATCCAGACACGGTGGCTCAGGTGAAAGAGGGCTCATCTCCCAAATAGTTGACTTAAGATTGAATCACAGTGACCACTGGTTGATTTGAGTTATGTTCCCAGCCAGCACCAACTACAGTGTTGATGTAAAATATTCATAGAAGTCGATGGATCGTGGGCTAATATTCTCTTACAGTCGGGCTAACCATGGGAGGTTTTCATGCTTTCCTTAACGGAAATTCAGGTTAGTTCAACAAAACGTTGAATTTATCACAACATTTAATCCAGTAGTTTCCTTGTTTTCCACTTTGGCTAAAAATTACAAGATTAATGACTATGACATTGATAGCTGCTAACTCAAAAGTGGGACATCTGTTTTACCCATTCATAAATTACATAACCATCGCTCTTCAGTCACTAACAAAGATATCTGGAACATTTACATACTTTGAAAAGTTTTAATATTTTATTTAATAGCATTTTGGAGTATCCCTTTTTTTCCAAATATTCAGAAATCTAATATTTTTGCCTACATCATGCAGCACATCTAACCCATGATTCTCATCTAACCCAACCACATTGTTCTTTCTAATCTGCCTTCTTTCCTTCTTCCCTCTAAACTACGCGTCAAACTTCTTTTTTTTTTTGTACCTTGTTTGTGAATTTATTCTGTATCTTTGTGTTAACTTTTACAACTCAATGTTTCGACACTGAAGAAAGTTGTTCATTGCAAATCCAAGACTATAGTATTTCTTTTTATGATAAATTATTTTTTATTGTATTTGTTAACTTAATGCTTTATTTTCGCTATATCGTATTAAAAATTGTAATTAATTTATAATGCACTAAAATTAATAAAAAAAGAAAGAAAGGCAATGTATGTGTAAGAATTCAGATTGTATCTTATTTCTTATATCCTTCTAATTATTGCTTACTGCATGTGATTATATATGCATCTTACTAACTCAAGCTAACAACCAGTGATTATATACACTAACTTAATTTTATACACTAGGGACTCGGCAGTTTGTGGGAAAATTTTTGCCCCTGTGTTATGGAGCTCAAATAAAATCATTATATTGAATAAAAAATAATTTAATCTAATAAAGAAAAAAAAAATTTCTTTAAGACTGTGATAGCTAAACTTATTTTTCTTCTTTTCTCACAACCTCTAATTTTAAAACTTTCAAATTCGTCAAAAAAAAAAAATTTAAAAAAATTTATAATATTGACTCCAAATTATTTGCCAATATTAATTATTACTGAAAAAAAATAGGAAATGAAAACTCAATGTTTACTGGTCTTCTCTATGCTATTGAAAAACAATGAATTAGAAAATAAAATATTTATAAACAAGTACATGCAATTTATACTCAAAATGAACCAAACGTAATAAGTTTAAGAAAGACTACTCTATTGAACCATATATAATCTTTCTATAGTACAAATTCGATTAAAAATGTTTACAATAAAGAACTCTTATTCTTATTATTTCATATTCTTATCACTTCTTATTCTTATTCTGCTTTTGAAAACGACATCTAGAGCTTTAAAATCCTAAAACTTATAATTAACAAAACATGGTAAAGGCGTTCCGATGTGACGTAATTATGCAGAATGATAAAAAATAACCAATTTTTTTCCGTGATTCGTTACTTCCTTTTTAAATCTGCTAAACATCAGGAAAAATAATCAAAACGTTTCCTAATTTTCTTTCAAAAAATTAATTTCTTATGAATATAACATAGAATGTATTAATATACTATTTCCATAGAATAATAAATTTACAGATATTGCGTTTTATAAGCGATATCATTTTGGAAATCAAACGAACAAATAGTTTTTAATCAAGAATAATCCCTACAACTAATAATTTAATCCTTTCTTGAAATTGAACAGATGTCAAACTAAGGAATGCCTCAGAGGAATTATTATTATTGATGAAATGGAGAAAATATTTTTTATTCATCTCTCTAAGAACAATAGCATTTTAATCTTTTTTTTATATAATAGGTCTCAATGAAAGTAACAATGACATTATGCTTCACAGAATTTAATTTTATAAAGGTTTCCTTTCACTTTAAAAAGCTACAAAAGTCATTTAGTTGTTATTGTAAGTTTTTTAAAAATAGATAATTAAGAAATAAAAATTTAAAACTTTCACTGTTATATATATATAATATGCCTTCAAAGACTAGATAATCCAAGAGACTTTGGCTAGTTCAAATAAATAGGCATCTTATTAATTCATATTAAGCTTATTTAACAGTTTATGTTGAATTTTTTCATGGATGGCGTGTTGGGATTTGGCACAGCCTTACTAGTTACGAAAATCTGAAAAAGTCACGCATTTTCGACGGCGTCTGCTATTTAAACAGGGATTCTGAAAGGGAATTTTTAGCAAGAATATCCTTAACTTAATCAAACTGCATTCTAATTGGAAAATTTAGAGATTTTGATATGTTCCAAAGATTACTCCATTCAGACGATAGGAATTTTTGGGATTTTCTGAGCGTGTATCTTTCTGAGAATAATTTCCACTTACCCCATATGCTTCCCCATACTACCCCATATAACCTATAAACTTCAGAAAATAATCTTCTAATTGACATCTTGACTTTTTGTTTCTCTTTGTGAAAAACGATTTCTACTTCTTAGAATTAGTAAGAGAAATATATTTTAAGCTTATGATTTAATATTGAAAGACTTGTATGAGGCATTCGATTTTACATCTATATATATATATACATATATTTCTTTTCTACAGAAATTTACACGTAATATTTGAATCATGCATTCACGTAATCACTTTTTGACACGCTCAATTTACGCCGATAGTATCGTGAATCGATGTAATGTTTCGATTGTATTTTCGGTAGTTATTGATATTGATTTTCACGGGGATTTTAAATATCCCGATAAATTTCAAACAATATGGAAAATTCGAATCGTGCATTCAAGTGTATTTACTTTTTAAGGCAAAAATTCTATTGAATTTTTGGCAGTTATTGCTATTGATTTCTCAATAGTTTTTAAATCCGATATTTTTTATACGATATTATTTATTACAACAACCAAATCTCGAAACGAAACACGCATTTGAGTAATCCGATTCGCGTGATTTCATCATCGATCATTTTTTCGGCAGTTACTACTACGGATTTCATGAATTTTAATTATTTTTTTATTGTGATGATTAATTTCAAAATGCAAAGAAGGAAATAAGTTGGGCTCCTCTCCCACGAAATGAGAGAACATCACCCATAATATTAGAATAAAAATTATTACATGCTCAATTAAAAAAAAATTATATAGTTTTATTTCGTAAACACGGCCCTTTTGTTATTTTAAATTAGCAACATATATGTTTGATATTATTAAAAGTATCGTGCAGAAAGGTATTAGTGCTAGAGAGTTTTGAAGCAGATAGCTTGAAAAAATTCAGCCACAGGGATTATTAAGTGTAATGAATCAGGCATAATTTACTGAAATAGCTACATATTGCGAAAAAAAAAATTCTTTGACAGTTTTCTGAAATTTCGTTTCAACGTAACTCACTCTAAATCTTTTAATTTGCAGACGGAAAATGTAACTCTAAATTACAACTGAAAAAACAACGTAACGTAACCTTTCAAGGTGACCTTTTCAAGCAGGGTGAAAAATGAATTCAGGATGATTTTTGTTTATTGCAAGTAACTGACCGATAAGAAAGAATAACCTGGTAACCCTTGTTGTACATATGTTGTTTTTTACATTCAGCACATGCTGATTGGAAAATTTTAGGTTTTCATCTGAAATATAATTTTTTTCGGAGGTATCAGGGATTAAATAATTTTATACTACGAGAGAATTTAGCGAAAACTTCATCGAGATTACAGAGTATCGTTTTCAAACCTGTGTTACGACGAAAAATGTACGANAAGTATAATTTATAGGATATATACTTTCTTTATAATGCCATTACATATTTCGATTAATATAAAAAGTTCGAAAAATATATATATATATATATATAAATACAGAGAGAGAGAAGATGGAAATGCTGAAATGTGTGTATATAAAGGCATTGGAAATGAGCATCAAAGAATTAGACTGCAGTGCTTGATTTTTTATAATGCCTATTAAACGAAGCGTCGAGTTCCCGGTTAAATATTTGAAAATGATAAATCCATTAAAGAAAACAAATAAGAGAGAAAAAATTATTTGACTGCACTTTAGGCTTGAAAAAAAATGTATTTAAAATCACCAAATTGTAAATTTAGTTACAAAGTCCATCATCAGCTCAATGTTGACAGGAAAAGTATGAAACCATGTTTCCAGCTGCAAGCTAAATAATTCCATCAGAAATATTTGTACGGGATGACATTTTGCCATGTTGCCGTTGCAAGGGATGATATTTTGAAAGGTCGTTTTATAGATTTTCTCAGTAAACATTTACAGGCAAAAGTAATTAACTTTAAACTTGAAATGAACAAAATTAAAAATAAACTGGTTTTTTAAGCAGAATGCAGCCAACCACACATTTCTATCGCTTTTCTTCGAGCCGCGATGGCTCAGCGTTCGCCTTTCAATGAGGTGAACCGGGACTAATCCCATCGATGACTTGTCGATACGAATTCAGCATCAGGCTTGCACCTACCACAGTGCTGGCTTGAAATGTCCTCAATGGTAGACGGATCATGGGTTAGAGTCTCCTTACCATCATGCTAACCGTGGAAGTTCCTCGTGATCTTCCTCCCCATGCAACGCAAATGCGAGTTAGTTCCATCAAAAAGTCTTCCACGAGAGAAAATTTCTCCTAGTACTTGATCCAGGAGTTCCCTTGTCTTCTGGATTGGGTTCAAAATTACTAGGCTACGGAGTAGAACGTTAGTCGTAAATGCAAAAATTGGGTCGGCTGTTCAGCAACAGTTATAAAATATAAAATACCTCTTCCTTCATTTTCAAATGCTACGAGGTGGCAAATCTTTAGTACATATTAACGATTATTATTTCTGTTCCTCGTATGTAATAATAGATAACGTGATGACTACGAACCCCAAGATGTATAAGCTCGAATACTCACAATGGTGTAAAGGTGTTCGGTGTTAAATAACATATTTATTAGTGTAATGGCTTAAAAAACGTTAAGAAGTCCAAATAATTGATTTAACTGTGATATTCTTACTTTATATTACTCTATACTTTAAATTACTCTATACTTTATATGGCTTGGTGGAAATTTTGATATTATAATGATATTTTAATTCAAAGATAATCTTTAGCATTTTTTAGAAGCATCCATACAAAACCATAAACACATAAAAAATCTACAAAGTAAAAAAAGCATGTTAGATTTATATTAAGCGAATTAATTCGAAAATAGAAATTTTATAGCCGTAGTTAATAGCACTTTTTATCATATTAAGTGTCTTTCACAAATATTCCAATTTATTTTTAAAAGCTATGTCTTGCACGATGGTATTTTTAATGAAAATTCTATTTGATATTTATTCGTTTCAGTTTCATTTATCTTTACCGGTGAAATCACCTTCACCCATTTCATTCTAGATTTTATCCCATTTAAGAAAACAGTAAATTTGAAGATGACACGCGAAATAAAAATAAAACTCAGGCATCAAAGCTTCCTATTAACTTTAACAGTGTCATCATTTCGACTTGAAAAGATGATGTCAGTCAGTATGTCAGTAGCTACGGACTTTTAACATTTCACGCTTCTAGTAATAACGCCAAGATCAAGGTGGGCCAGTTAATAAGTTGGTTTGATTTTTCTCTTCTAGTTGGCTGCTTTCCAGATTGGCATGGTTTCAAACGTAGCGAACCCTGATTGCCCTGCTGTTGCTTTTCCCTAAGTACATATGTTTCTCGGTGCGAAAAGCAGCAATTATTCTTTGCACTTGGGAGGACACGCGAAACTATTTTAGTTCAGAACAAGAGAACATTTTAATTACCATGACAAATGTGATCGGAATCTCCTTAAATGCTGCTACTAAAAAAAATATATATACATAAATATAGATCCCGAAATTTGGCTTTTTTTCTGTTTGTTTCATGTATTTCACTTCAATTTTTAAACATGAATGCTCTAACTTAAACAAAATGTATACAAACATATAATGCTAGCAAAATTACTGTAATACTTCAGGTTTTTTCAAAAATTTAACGATATAGGGAAGAAAAAAAGTTTAACTTGTTTTATTAACATTTGTATCTGATCTGTGTAGATTTTAATATGTAGTAAAATCCCTTGTTTCCAGGATAAGGCTGTTCTTTGAGGTCCTGTCTATAAAATAATGCCTTTTTTCTTAGAATAATATGTTATTTATTACGATTAAATCATATTTATAATATCTTTAACCTGCGTCCCTTAATTTAATTATGAAAATGTCGTAAAACGTCAATATCAAATAAAAGCCACAGTGAAAAGGGCTTATGATCTAATTCTTTAATAGTTAAAATGTTACCCCAGTACTGTATTATCTCGGCTTATAAAAATTTGAAAAAAAATGTTAATTATTCATTAGTTTTGATAATTTTCCTCTAGGAGGAAAAATATTACCGACTTTTTTAAAAAAGAAGTTAAATGACTCCTAAAATAATTGTTATTCACCCATTCTAAAACCTAAATAATTCTTTACATCAAAATGGTATTTATAAATGAAAATTATAAATTTGCTTTAAGACTCTTAAGCTATGCTTATTTTTTATTTTCCTTGGCAAAAGACTCTGTTCAATAAATTTTTGGTTCAATGAATATATAGTCTATTCATTGTTACTCTTATTTATTTATTCAAATCCTACATTTATAGATAAAACTTTAAAGAGCAATTCATCGATGATTATTAACTAATTTATTGACGCAACTGAAAATTCTAGTCTAAAAATTCTTAGATTAAACAACAATTGTTTTTAAATATTAGGCAATATTTAACGAGAATTATTTACTGGGAAATATCCTAGCAAATTAAAAAATACATAAAAATCAAATAATCTGGGTTGTAATTTTGGTTAACATGCCTAACTGAAACAAAATTCATAGGTCCAAAACATTTTGGATACAAGTACTACGTAAAAACTTGAACTATGACCTGATGCATTATTATTTTCTTCATAAGTCACAAAATACTGATATAAAACACAGCCAGACACAGGAGAGAAAAGGAAAAACTAAATGCATTTAAAAAACATTTCAACCTTTTGAACTGTTTTTTTTATTTGGAACTTAGATATGTACTACAATTATTTTAACAAAAATGCTGTATTTAATTGAAATCGAAAAATATTGATTTAAAATTGCATCATGTCGTTGCATGAATGAAAAGACGACTGAAAATTAAACGACGTTTGAGTCATTTAGTCTCAAAATCAACTCTATCCGTTATCAGAAACTTAATTTCATTCTCAAAATATGCATTACATCTCTCCTAATTTTTAATGTCATTCAAAATATGCATTGCATCTATCCTAATTTTTAATGTCATTCAAAATATGCATTGCATCTATCCTAACTTCGAATATCATTCAGAATTTATATTACATCTATCCTAATTTCTAATATCATTCTGAAATTGTAGTACATGTCTTCCATTTTTCAATATCATTCAGAATATACGTTACATCTCTCCTAATTCTTGATATCATTCAACTTTTAAATTAGTATTTAATCATCGAATCCTACTATCACTAAATATAATCATTATATCTTTTCTTCAAGAAATCAATTGAAATAGAAAGATTTTTTTATTAAAACACGTTTCATCCCCTTAATAATTATAATTTAATGAGATATAAATGCTTTAAAAAATACGTAGAACGCCAAATTTATTATAATTCATTTTGTGTTGAAAGTATCTCGAATTATCTTTCACCAAATAATTTTAATTTTATTATTTTTTCCGTTGCGTCTTAGTTTGAACCACAAAAAAATTTGATTTCTCCAATGAATGTTTCGATCACAGTCTTTAATTAAATTTTTTCATAAGGGATTATTTTTCAATTACTTTCGATTCTTTTTGTTTTCTGCTGATTATTTTTCAAATGAAAAATTCTTTTTCTAAAACATCAATTACTGCCATCATCCGAAAGAAACAGCTTCGAGTTAAATAATTTATAGATCTGTCATTGTCTTGCCTTTTATATTATACTTATAATTATGAACTTAGATTTTTCTTTTGTATAAATGATCATTTATGTCTTAAAACAAGAAAAAAGATAGTTCTCCAATTGAAAAATTGGATACAATGAATTTCCGACTGAGATGTTAGATATTTATTACAATTAAGAACCAGTAATTTCTCTCTACAACCTTATTTCGGTAATTTTTAAGGACAACAATTTTCTTACGAAAGAGATAAAGAAAATGTTCTTGAGGCATTTGAATTTGAATAAATGTTTTTGGAATTTCTTGAAGAAAAAAAGATTTATATTTATTCTAAAAGAGTAAACTATTCTAAAAAGCTCATAAACGAACTTCTTTGTTTAAAAAAATAAAACTCTCTCTCTATCAAAAACTAAATAATAATTTTAAATCAATGAAAAAAATTATTTTTCAAATTATTGACTGAGCAGTAATTTTAAAACCAAATATATTTCTTAAAAATGATTTAAAGTTGCTAAAAAAACATTATGTTCAAAATTATTTCTTTCTTGTGTAAAATCTATACATAATAATAAACGCGGCAGTGTGTCTGTTTGTCTGTCTGTAATCACAATATATTGCCCTAGAAGCCTCGCTCAGGCACGAAACTCGGCACATAATTGTGTTTTGACATAATGAAGAAGTATTTTTTTTCTTTTTCAAAAATTTGGATTAGTTATTTAGTTATCAGTCATTTTGTAAGTCTATGCTTTTCGTCTGCTTTTTCGTCTTCAAAGAGCCATATTCAAAAAACTATTAAAAAATGCATATACTTTTCCCCACTCTTATAAATGTATGCTAATGCGAACCTTACAATTGAAATATTAATTTTCGACAACTTAAACCAATAATATACGAAGGAATTAATAATTTAATTGTAAAGTTCGCATTAGTTTACATTTATTAAAGTGGAGAAAAGTTTAACTTTTGTATTAAAAATGTGGCAACATATTCGATACGTAAATAGAACGCTTCGCTTTGATATATTTGTCGCTGTTCATAATTGTTATAATAAGTTTTTCTTCTTCTTTCCACGCTCTATTTTTTTTTCTTAAGCGAAGACGATAATTTTTGTAGCGATATAGAAATAGAAATTGATACCATAAAAAATTATATAGAAATAGAAATTGATACCATAAAAAATTAATTCGTTTTCGTGTTCTTTTCATGTATTTAGCATTTTAGTTTTTTTTTCTTAAGCGTTGTAGCTATATAATATATAAAATAGGAATTTAATTGTTTTTGAAGGAACGATCACACTTACCTTGGATCTCTTTGGTTTTTCTATTCTTTATTTTAACAGTTTTTATTAAATGTAATTAGTTATTTTCAGAAAGTTTCAGTTTGCAGGTAAGCACTTAGATTTTAATATTGAAGTTTCATGATTTGCTTTCATAGTAATTGTTGTTCTAAAGTATTCGTTGACTTCTTAAAAACCCGATTACTGACATGGCAGAACCACCTTCCAAAAAACTTTGTATTTTGTCAAAGAAAAAAATATTAAGAGATTCTCAAAGAAGAAGAAGGGCCCAAGAAACGTCTGTGGAACGTCATAGAAGGATGGAACATGACCGAATTTCGACAAGCAACTGGATATGAAGACAAAATTGCTGGACAGGAACACTTTAATTGTCCCCTAATCTTCAGATTTCTTGCTATATTTTAAAAAACTTTATTTGTGAAAACCTTTAGCGTGACGGACAGCTGGCCGCCTAGGCGGCTAGTATGTAAATAATTTCCAATCAAATTGTCAATAATTGATTTAAAATATGTCAATAATCGGGAAGAACTTGCTTTTAATTTAAAATAGTTCCGAAAAATGTCATGCTTTTTTTTAAGTGTCAACTGTTATCTAAAAATTCGTATTAAAGAAATTTGCGTTTTACTTTAACAACTGTTTTCGAAGTAATTGAGTGTTTCCTGTAAAAGTTATAATATACCACCAAAAACACTATTTGACGCTAGCGTTTTACGTATATACGCCAAACAAAATCATTTTAACGCTATGCTTTTATAAATAAAGATTTAATTAAATGTAAGCATAATATATTTCAGTTTATTGCGTTATTCGTAGTTAATATAAATTAAATTACTCGAGTCAGTTCTTATTTTTTTCTTGTTTAACTACGAATTATGTATGGCTTTTAAATATTATGAGTAATATAAACAACTTTTATTAAGCATTCTCTTCTTAATCTGAAGCAGAGAGATTTTTGCCAAAAGTAGTTTAATTAAAGCCTCATAGTTTTAGCAATATTTTTTATTACTCTCTTTCAATTGTGTCAAAAATATTCCGGGAATAGAAAATTCCAAGATATCTTAATTAGATCTTCGAAAGTAAGGAAGTAGAAAAATAAAATTTATGCTAAATATTAAAGGAAAGGCACACCCAACGCCAGTCTATAATTTTCACGCTTATCATTTCTCCGTGAAGGAGTTTTCAGAAGCTAAGCACTTTTGACATTTTAGCTAAGAAATATTTATGAATCAAGGATAATATTTTACAACTGCTAATAGCGTCTTGCATTGCCAAAAGATTTAACCTTAAACATAAATAGTTCTTAATAAAGATCCATGTCTCTTTCTTTGTGAATGTCTATTTTAGAGAAAATTTTGCATCATTAGTTATTTAAAACCTTCAATTTCGCTTCAAAATAAATGACTTTTGAATTAATGGTGCAAATTTCTGTTGAGAAATTCTTGACTGAAAAAGCTTAACTAAGAGCAAAAGATTTAAAGGTATAATTTAGCTAAAAACTAAAACCAAAGTAAATCATGTAGGATCTAAAAACAAAAACACTTCTTAACTCAACGTGTCGAAGCCTTAAATAACCTTCTTTTCATTTCATTTTATTATAGTTATTTTATAATAACATTTTATGTGAGCAATTATATCATTATCTTATTTATTGTATATAAATAAAATGCATACCGTGGATATAAATTCTGCTCTGAAATAATGGAGCACTGTAACATAAAAGAGTTTCTTGTAATTCAGACAAAATGTGTACATATTGCTCCGAAACAAACGGTAGGAGATTTTGAAAACTATATGAATTCAAAATTGAAACAGTATGCATTCATTTTTGTGTAAAAGTCGCAGTTTCAAAACACTCCTGTGTAAGGAGCGTAAAAAAGCTCTATTTAGTGACAGCTGCAATGGCTCTCATTCCATTTATTTAAAGAAATTTTCAGAACTAGCGAAATAAGCAAAAAGTAAAATTAAAATTGCTGATCTCCTGATCTGAAGGCTGTATTTCTCAAATTGTAACCTTTTGTACTATTGAAATTGGAAATTAGTACGTCATGATGTGTCACTACAACGACCACTATACAAAACTTCCTAACATTCCCTGGACAGGAAGTATATAGATAGGGTGGTTAGGGTCATGGCAGAGGTCCTTGGTTCGAATCCTGCCGGCAGCCAACGAGCATGCCTCTCACACATTTCTCCCGATACATCACTTTTGAGACTAAATGCATTTGTCTTAAAAATGAGTAGATGTTGCTTCAATTCTAAATGCATGTAGTTTTAAATTAGACAATCATTTGTTTCGGAGTTATTTTAAGATTGCGAAGAAATAGCTCTGAACTTCACAAAATAGATTAGCTCTGATTTGAGATACCCTGTTTACAGTGAAGATGAATATAAGTGAAACCGTTTTCATGTACTTGAATGAGTACTTAAATGAGAATTTATAAACAATGCAAACGAAGCTGTAAGCTAAGTTTTCAGTTTCTCTACTGTATCTTAGACCCATTCTTTTAACTTTTCTTGTCAGAAAAATTCTTCTTTTTTACAGAAAACTTTAATTTTACGAACATTCTATGAATTGTATGAAATTCATCAAGTAATAAATTCTAAACATCTAATAGAAATTTTTTTTAAATATTTTTTTACCTCTCTTTAGTCATTCAAAACAAATTTCTGATGAATGATAGTTCAGTGCATAGTTTTTATGGCAGATAGTTATTCATTTCGTTGGTTTTACATCATTAAATTTATAAAAACACGCTTTTAAAACAAAATTTTATTAATAAACACATTTTCATGGTAAACAAACTATTTTTTAACAAATGATTCGTATACTAGTTTTAACACTCAAGATATAACATGATCATAATTAGGTTTGCAACTAATCACGTGGTTGAGCAACTAATCACTAGTCATATGGAAGTCCATGATGTGTTAACGTTACAGCTTTACGGCTTCGTTTTATTTCCACGCTAAATAAATTTTCAGATCAAATTTAATTGGATTCCTACAAATGACATCACACGTCTGTCTTGAACCTGATTGACTGACCCACTCATGATATTGCTTGCAGTCCTCCTATTGTTATTCTCAAACAAACTAACGCATGACACTAGTTTTTTTATAATAATTTTTGAAAATCTAAATGAAGCGGATCTGCGAACTTCATTTTTTTTTATCTTGTCTCTCCATTTCTCTCTTTTACTATTATTTGTTGTCCTTACTGGAATCTTTACAGGATTGGAATTATTAAAACGAGTTTTAGAGTTTCAACTCCTCATTATTCACCGTATGATTTAGCATGGAAAATCTTTCTATTGATCGCGGCTGATTTTCAAGATTTACTATAATAAATCAATATGTTCATATAATTGGCCTTTTATCTTCAAATTGTTAATTTTTTTTAATTTTCGTTATCTTTGTATTATTCACGTTCATCGAAGCACCGCTAAAATTTTAAATAATAATGAAAAGCAGGTGGTTTTACATAGCCTTCAAAAAGCTAAATCCCTAACGTGAGCTCATATGTCACAAAAACCAAATACACTAAAATCATCATAAAACTATTCAACGATTTTTCTTACGCTAAAAACGAGGAATCAATAAATATGATTGAGTGAATAGAACTATTAGCTAACACAAGCCATAGATGCTGGTTGCAGATTTCCCAACACTACTGCTTTTAAATAATAAAAAAATTTAAGAAAAGATCATCTACAGTTAAAACTCAATACTGATGTTCATGTTGATTTCTTTTGGCAGCAATGCGAAATAAAGAGCGAAATTTAAATGCGGTTTACTGATAAATGATCTAATAGAACGCTTGAAAAATATTTATCGCCAAGCAAGAAATTAGTATTAATATTGAACCAAGCACTGGAGTTCGTGGCGATGGGAGATGAATAAAACAGTCCTTAAAACCTTTAAAAATGTGTTTGTAGAAATTCCGTCTAAAATATCATTGCCGCTCACAAAACACTGGCTTCACTATTTCAGACTATGTTAAAAAAATCTACGTCATTTCGTTGAAAAAATTCCATATCAATAAATAACTATAACCGTAAGCTTTCAATTTCTGATAGATTTCACTTTCAACTTGAATACTTTTTTCAAGAAATTTTTAGCAGTAAGGGGGACAGAATATATTTATTCGCGCAACAAAGCATCACTTAGTATTCATCTTAAATAAATTTCTAAGAAGTTTTGAGATGCATTCGAAAGGATGCATTCAGAATTCTAAATGAGATCCTTTTTAAATTCAATCTTATACATCACCATTATAGAAAATAACTTAGCAGTTGCTTCAAAACAAAACTCTTATTATTATTCTTTCCAATTTCAATACAAAATGTGATTAAGTATAGAAATGGCACAAGAAAAAATAGGAAACAAAATAAATGTAATTCACTCAATTCAATTAGTTGCCATGACAATCATCACGAGGAAAAAAAACTGTTGAAGGATGATAAAAAAAACTATAAAAATAACGAAAAATTAGAGAAAAAACCAGAAACATTATTTATTCGCGATAATTCAAATTAAGACACCATTCATTTCAAATGAATTACAGTAAAAAATTATGTTAAGTAAATATACCCGAGGGATTGTTTGAAAAAGAATCGAAAATTGTTATCAATAATTTATTTTCATAATTACTATTTTTGAAGTGAAAATTATTTAATATAATAAAAGACAAGTAAAATGTTTCGATTAGAGTTAAAATTTCTAATATATAAATAATTCTTTTTGATTCTTGAGAAATATTTATTTGTGATTGAAGCTGTGAAAAATTTAATACACTAAAATGTGAGTATAATAACCTAATAAATATTACTTTATGTAAGCATACAAGGGAAAGACATGACTGAGATGAAAAACATGATTCATAAAATATAATTATGCCAAAATCAATTTTGTGATAAAAAGGAGATTTTCAGAAACATATATTTTTAAAATATTTAATAACAAGCAATGAATCTATTTTTAAATTTTTATTTAAATCAATCGATTTTTGAAGAAAACGATAGAATGATGACTGGAGCAATTTGAAATAAGATTTGAGGCATACTTGAGTAACTGAAAATCTTTGTGGAAGGATTTAGCAATTGAAATTCTGAAAACATTCAAATGGAATATTCCAATAAATACTACAAATGATTTTATTTCGAAACATTTCTTGCTAATTAGAACATGTTTGCTTAGTTAAACTGCAAAATAAAAGATTATTTCGGCATCGCTCATATAAAAGAACATCTCACATACAATTTTATCACTACATACTTAAGGATGCACTATAAAAGCTGTGTTAATTACTTGTTTTGTCATAGACATATAGAATAGAGACACATAGAAACTCTCTTAGTTAATTGTACATTTTCCTGTTGATAATACAGCATGACAATTTTATTTACAAAAAGAAATTAAATATTGCAAAGATCTTTGCTATCTTACAGTAATATATAACGATCTATTGCAAAATTAAATACTTTCTTTACAAAATCAAATAAAGTGGCAAAATTTGCTCTTTAAACTCCACTGAAATGCAAACCTCCACAAATAATTTTTATCTCGGATAAGCAGTTTAATATTTGTTGTACACTATCTGCATTACTAGTAATTAGAATGCACTTCTTAACACTGCTTCAACGATTCGCTTTGTACAAAAACCATTTCAGCAAATCACTAAAATACCCAGCAGTAATTTCCAACACATTTCATCAACTAAGATGTTCGTTAATCCAGTAATCTAATTAAACTAATTGCTGGCCTTATCTGTGGTTTGCGTTCGAGGATAATTAGTACCGCTTCGGCCATTGCAGTTTATTTAGTAACTAAGTGTTTGGCCTTATCTTCAACTGGAACGGAGTACTTCGACCTATAAAACAGGAACAGTGGGCTTATTTCAAAAATCGATAAAAGGATTGAATTTAAAATAAGTAATAAAGGGGAGCTTTTCCTGTTTTGATCCTGAAAAATGATACCTCAATTATTCATTGCAGTGTAAGCGAGAAAGTGTCTTCCTTTTTATTCAACTTTATCAGGATTAGATGAAAATGGCAAGTAATATAAATGCATTTTGCATTTTTAGTATTTATACTTTTTTGAAAGGCATTCAATTTTTTTTATTATTTCCAGGGGATTATTGTTTTTAGTTTCCGGTTGATGTAAAAAAGAATTAAAAAAAACATTATACTTATTTTACCCTTTTATCTTATAATCGAATCGTTGTCTAATGTCTCACGCATTCTTAACAGCTCACACATCTATTAAAATTAGCTCATTGTGACTGTAAATGCATATCAACGTAATAGTTTACAGAACACATCTAATACCTGCATTCAAGTTTTAACCTTTTTGCAACACTAGACATATTTCAGAATTATTACTATTTAGAATAATTTCTATTGCTAATTTCAAATCTCAATTTTTATTGCTTAAAATTACGCAGCATGAGATAATAAATACAAATTTTCTTTAAACGATTGAAAATTTTCATTTGTTTCTATTTATTATCAATCGTGAAAGGCAAATATTTAAATTTTCTTAATGAAATTCGGATAACTAATTTAAGTTTAATTTATTTGTTAAAAAAACGCTCAATAAAAAAAAAATTGGTCTTATAAGCATTTAACTCCCTACTTTGTTCAATAAACATCTCAAACAATTTATTTTGAGTAGAGAAATAACTTTTTGATTTATAAAATTAGTTCCTGAAGAAAAAACGAATCACTAACAGAAAGGGTGAAAAATAATAAAAAAACTATGATTTTTACTAAACTAGGAGTCACCGCCTCCTGTTCGCCTCGCTCACCAATCACCGCGTTCGCTTCTCATTCATCATTGTTTTTTTCTTCTTAGAGTCAATAAAATAGGATCCTTTTTTAATAATATATAGGGTAAGTCTCGAATAAATAGACCGAGAGGAGAGATACCAACTAAAATAAACATCATATTTTCACTTTTGTCAAGTCTTGAAAATGGGCCCTTATTTTTGATGGGTTTGAAGCATGTCGACTGTTATTTCTTTGTATATTTCTGAAGCGTATAAAGTTTTCCATCAGGTAAAATCTTATACTTATTAGCAGATAATAACAGAGACAACTATACAAAAGGCAGTTCAACTTTTTTATAAATTGGTATAAAGCGTTTTTCTCGTTTTGTTGTTTTTCAATACGTTGATTATATTTCTTTCAAACTAAATGGACGTTTAATGCATGTATTGGTAGTATACATACCATATAACACAAATACCTGCTTCAAACTACTTCATAACACTCTGAAAATATTGACCAGAACCTGGAATAATTTTAATACGAGTGCAGCAAAATTGTCGTTGAAAAATCGCTCTCGTTTTGTTTTGGACGGAAAAAACTCGAAAATGGTTTTTACAATATTATCTACCAAAAAAGTCTTAACCATCAATTTTGCTTCTTGCTGTAATGCAGAAACATATTTCCCTCTAACCAACAAGTACAAAGTTATGAAGTAAAAAAATAAGTAGGTGGAATGCCACCTGGATCAGTTGCATAAGACTGAAAATTAAAAAAACTACTTATGTGTCATTCGGAAACTCCAGAAAACACAATTTGTTCAGAACTTTTAATTCGAGCGTTAATCCTAATTACACGTTCACGCTCATGCATGCTTCTAGAAGTATAGAAAACAAAAATACTATCTAATATGAGAAATACAACTTACTCACAATAACTTAGAAACGTCAGCAGCGAAATCAAGTAAGAATACTGATTCTGAAATCTGTCTTTTCTACACCAACTGAACACATTTAAAACTGATTCTGCGCATAATGTAAATTTAAATTAACTCCCAAACCAGCGGTGGCCCTTACATTTCTTCAAAAATCAAAGTAAATTTCAGTTTAAGCGGAGAGTCTAATATGATACAGCAAGTGAACTTTTTCGACATTCAAGGCTTACAGCACCTCCGAAAGAAGTATGACGTAATTAACTTCCAATGAAAGATGGTGTGTGCAAAGATTATATATCCTTTATTTTTAATGTCAAACGAAATGGAAGCAATAAAATCAAATATTAACAGATCTAATCAGCATCCAACTTCCTGCAAGAACAAAGCCTTTGATTGGTCGAGAAATTTACGTCATTGCATAGCACGGGAGTTTAAATTCATTTCATTTTTTCTTTCTTACAGAAAAAGAAAAATAGGGAATGCATAGCGATTTTTCCATTTTTTGTTAGACAGACGAATTTTATTTTCGATTTCTGAATTTCTAAACTGTTTTTTTTTCAGCCCACAACTGCTTACGAATTTCTCCAGGCATATTTGAATTATTACCATAGATTGGGAAGAAATTCAGTGAAAATGATTTTACAACTGCCTTAAAGAAACCTAATCTTAAAAAACACTAGCGTTGCGAATACGAAGCAACTGTAAACCAAAAAATGAACCATTTAACTTGAAAACAGCAGGGAATACCGGACAATCGCCCATTACTTTAAGAAACAACAGTGTCCGGGCAATGGTTCAGTTGAAGCATTAGTATTCCAGTCATTACTACTAATTGCCTCGTATTTTCATCACTGTGATAAGAAATACCTATTAATCAAATTGACTATTATTAATCGCTAGGAAAGTATTTCTTACAATTATGCCATTTTTTTTCTTATTTTATGATCATTTCCTGTAATAAACCTTTCGGTTTTCCCTGCATTTATATAAATAATGATAAGGTTAAAAACCTTTGTCTAATATTCCCTCAGCTGATATTTTTTCTATATATGTATTACTCATATGCATTTCTTTATAAGTACAGCTCATAGCTACCTTCTTGAAAAAATAAATAAATATGAATTTAATTCAGATATTAGTTGCTAATGTAATAGGTACGCATAATACCAATGAAGGTATCTTATATAGGTAGCTAATGCTTGATACTGCTATAATAGGAGTTTTTAAAGCTACCCGAAATGATAAGTACCTACCAACAACTCTCCTAATTCGGCTTGATTTTGGGCTAAAATATTTAAAATCTCGAGAAACTTAAAATTATACTCATTTTAGATGGCAGTCTAGCTGAAGGTAGAGGTGGCTAAAACATAATTAGCAAAACACTAACTTATAACTAAAAACATTAAATATTTCAAAAACTTTCAACATCTTCATTGTTGTAAAAAAGAATTTGCGTCCAATCTAAATTAAAATGGTATTTCCATTAAGATTAATCAAGTATTTCATCTCTCGAAGGAAAAAAATGGCGAAAGAAGCTTAATTAATAATCTCCGCATGAGAAAAATAGATTTCTCATTATTTGTGATGAACGATCTGATATCTCTTTTCTGTAAAAATTTTATCAGTGCCTTACGCCTTTCATCTTATCAGCAAAAGAGGCTTAAAATGGCTTCCTTCCTGAACCATCTGCTCATTTTGAGTCATTCTGATTATGTAAGGTTGAAAAAAAATAATAAATACTAAACGTTGTAAGGGTAAGTTATCGTTCTGTTAATAAAAGACGTATTATAGACTTCATTACAGATATTTTCTGTTACGGATATGCTAATTAGGTCTGTTGTGGTGGAATTTCAATTTACCGCCGGTGGGTTGGCATTCATGCATGAAATTATAACAGGATTAATTTGGAATCCGAACTTTTCGGTAAAGATTTTGTTTTCCATGTTGCCACTCAAACTGAAAGTAATATAGCTCTAAATATCGTTTGCGTTTGGCCAACTTCCAATGCTATTACCTCAGTTTTTGAAAAATTGCTCTAGTATCAAGGTATTAACTTTGGTTTTGAAGCATAAAATAAAGTATTTTTAAAGTGAGAGAGTTTCAACCTTTTTTGGAATAGTTCTTTTACGAGTTGCTTTCAAGAAAAAATTAATGCTTTTTGCAAAACTCTTTTTTTAAATTAAATATTTTTTTTAATATTTTTAATCAAAGTTTTTACTTTAAACATAAATTAATAGCTATAATTTTTCAAAATACTTATAAAATAGTGTTTAATTTTAAATCGATTTCACTAGAAATTTAAGAAAATATTTTTTCATTCTTATTTTGATCTAAAAATTATTCTATATGAAATTTATTTGACAATCGACCGGCAGCCACAAATTTAATTCTTTTTATTCATTTTATCTATTCTATTGGTACAGACACATCACATGAAAATCCCTATGTCACAAAGTTTTTCAAGAATATGATTCTGATATTTATTTTACTGTTTTAAAAAATATTTTTATCTACATAGCACACAAAAAGCCCCCATTTCATTTCGCAAATATGTCCAATCCCTCGAAAATAAGTCATAACTTTTGTTGTGTATGTTAAATGAAATATTTGTATACAATGTTATTTAAAAAAAAAAAACATAATAACCCTTGTATATATAATTTAATATTAAAATATAATAATCATAAATTTTCTGGTTTAAGGCTTAATCATAGCTATTACTTATGAACTTATACCATATAGTTTTAAATATATATTATAATATAATTTTTCTTATATATTTTAAAAATATTTAGTTTATTTTCAAGGATCTTAAATATTTTTAAATATAATATTCTTTCCAATTTGGAATGTTTGTGTAATATATGTAGAACAACAATATTATTTTTAATGACATTTGATCTTATATCATGCATTGATTTTTACCTTAAAACGATAAAATAAAAGCGGTTTTCAGGAAATATAACTTTAAAAAAGAAAACTATCAATCATGTTCTCAATGTTAATGATATCTGAGTACTTAACATTTTCAATGAAGTCAGATATCTGATCAGGTCACGTGAATAACAAAACAATTAAAGCATTTTAAAGAAATTATACAAGCTAAATTTTTCACCTAAACATTTGCCTTTTTTCGGTATATTGCAACTTTATATAACAATTTAAAAAGATGAAGAGGATGATCTAACTTTATTTTCAAGTGTTATCTAATCAAAGTAATTGGTATTGATACTCGCGTAAATGGTCGGATAATTCTGAAAACAATGCAGCTTTTTTTAAAAAAAAAAAGAGAAAAGAAGACAA
Source organism: Parasteatoda tepidariorum (assembly GCF_043381705.1). Taxonomy (NCBI): domain Eukaryota; kingdom Metazoa; phylum Arthropoda; class Arachnida; order Araneae; family Theridiidae; genus Parasteatoda; species Parasteatoda tepidariorum. The sequence goes on along the minus strand of NC_092210.1, from coordinate 39,418,379 downwards.
TTTATGGGGGAAAAGAAATGGTCACGTGAGGAAGAAAAAGAACAAAAATACTCATGGGGGTAATTTTGTGAGACACAGGAAACTAACCATTTTTTTAGAAGCGAAATAAAATCGAACAACACTTTCATTTAAGTTAAAGTTTCGTATCGGAGCACGTCTTTTTATTTCAAATATTTGCTCATTTTATTTTTGTATACAAGAAACTTGAAACCGTTTCAAATGTTTTTCAATATAAAACGTAGAAAAAGTTGAAAAATGACACTAAAGTATATAATTCATTTAAGAACGTTGAAACACAGTTACAATTATGGTTACACACTGTTTACTAATTGCACTAGAGTCTGTTTAATTTCTTTATTTGCAAGGAATTTGGATTCGTTTCAAACATTTTTCTCATTTTAATAAAAATGATGTAAAAGCATATGAATCGCTAAAAGAAGCGTTGTTTTAGTGATATTAAACGCAATTTGGGGAATTATATTTTAAACTTAAAAAATTCACGAACAATATACAATTTTTATAACTCATGAACAATGTAGGAACAGAATACAGGAAAGAGCATACTCCTAGAAATATTTCTGACTTCGTGATCGCCTTATCACGTACTAGGACTACATTTTCAAGGTTCGAATGACTCTCCTTGATTTTTTTAATTAATTCGTGCAGACGAATTAATTAATCAGACATAAAAACTCATCAGACGAAATCAGGGTTAAAATCTTATTTTCACCGAATAAAGATACCCTTTTTTTCTGCTGAATAGAATTCTTGACCCACAAAATAAGGGGCAAATTATTTACTTTTGTTAGTTCATGACTTTCGTGCATTATTGCATATATGTAAATTAAGTAAGAGAACATATTAAGGGCATCGTGTTGTAATTGTTTCGGATTAATTTCAAAATTAGAGAGTTACCACCCACCCTTATTCGTTGTTGAATTTTTATAACCTTGTAGTTTGCATCAATATTTTTTTTAAGAAAAAGGTACTTGAACCCGTTGAAGCAGAAATTTTATAAAACAAATTTTCCATGCTTTTTTAACTATTCTGCTTTAATTCAGGTCAAAATAAAAGTGTTGTATTTAGCATTTTAATCATTTATGGTTATGAAATACAGCATGAACCGGTGTCTTGCTCTGCGTTAAAGGTAAAATCTTCAGAACACGGCACCCTTTCAAACAATTATTTTCAAATATGCAATTATTTGCAATTATTTAGATCTAAGAAAAACAGTTATTCATCATTGAAATTTCTACAATTATTAATAAATGTTTGAACATGAATGAAAAAAAATTCAAACTACTTTTTATTTTGGATTTTATTTTTTGCTACAAATATAATACCGATAATGAAACAGTTTTTTAGTAAGTATTAGACTGCTTTTTATAATTGGAAAATACGAAAATATATTTTTGCTTGTAATTAGAGAGTCAGAAGAAATATTTATATAAAAGACACACTGGTGTCACATCTGCTGTTCAAAGAGATATCAGTGAAAATAAAACACTTTTTCATTACGGAGAAAAAATATAGCTTCCATAGTAAAACTGTCAGAAGTGCTGTCTCATACAAAGTATGCCTAATAAATAATTCTGGATATGCTACAATCGCAAGACACGAAAAGATAATAATGCCACTATGAGAGATTTTATTCCAACCTTCATCTGTGCTACAACTCGGATTAGCTACATTTTTCTTCTAACCAATATAACGTCAGCACACGTCCTAATATTTATAAGAAGGCTTTTTTATCGTTTTGACATAACATGGAGTTCTTACCTATGCATCAGAGCAATTTAAGATCATTTCAGAGATTCACATTTTCAAAAAAATGGATTATAGTCAATAGTTTGAAATCAAATTAGATTCAAACTTTCAAATATATTATTTGACTTATTCATCATCTCATTAAAACTGATGAAAAATAGATTGTAGTTATTAATGCAACAGATTTATTCCATCCTTCACCTGTACTACAACTTGGATTAGACTTTTTTTTTTCTTCTTCACAATTCAACAATGCTAACATATAAACATGTACCTTAATATTTATGAGAATACTTTTTTTAACAATTTGATATGACATGACGTTCGTACCTATGCACCAGAGCAATTTAGGTCCATTTCAGAACATATTTCCACATTTATGGGTTATTGTCAATAGTTTGAAATTAAATTATATTTGAATTTTCAAATGCATTAAAAGACTTATTCATCATCGCATTAAAATAATAAAAATAGAGTTTAATTATTATTATTATTATTATAATTATTGTTATTATTATAATAATTATTATAATTAT
>NC_092210.1:39401752-39414740 GCF_043381705.1 Parasteatoda tepidariorum | reverse complement strand
TATATATATACCGACCATTGGTCCTGCAATTCCCTCACATTGCGAAGGGGTAGCGCGGCAGCATGAATTTGGTTTTCCAAGTAGGACCACAAATACTCTATCGGATTAAGGTCAGGTGAATTTGGGGGCCAAGACATAACTTGAAAGTCACTGGAATGTTCCTCGAACCAATCCATGACGGTTTGGCCCTTATGACATGGTGCATTATCCTGTTGGTAAACACCATCCCCCGTATTAAAAACTGTTGCCATGAATGGGTGAACCTGGTCTACAACTATGTTCAAGTAGCTTACAGACATCAGGGATTTTTCTATGAGGATTATGAGTCCTAATGTGTCCCATGAAAACATTGCTCATGGGCGAGAAACCATGAACACCTGGGCGAGCACATTGTTATAGATGGAGGGTGGTCATAATGTAATGGCTCTTCGGTGTATTTATGTAGATATATATATAGATAGGTAGATGCAGATATTAATATTAGAAATAACCTTGGATGGTTTTTATAAAGTAGAGGAATTGCTTTTTCATCGAATCTAGATCATAATCATAATCATAGATCATAATGATATCATAAATCAGAAATATGGGCTCGTTTTATAGATAATGGGATTTTTACTTTCTTTTGATAAATAAAACTTGTTTGTTAAGAGGAAACACTTAAATATGCAAATGTTTTTTGATAATCCTAGCGATAAAATCAATTTTTATAGAATGTTTAAAAAATTATGTACACTTGAAAGATGTGAACATTTGGAAAAAATGGGCCACCCCGAATAACTTTTGATCTAATATTCTGATTTTCATGTTCTAGGACAACCTTCTCAACCTTAATTGCTCAAGAGGGTGATCTCAAATATGTTAATTAATAAGTTCTGACAATATTTTAAGGTATAAAATCAAGCACAAAAACGTACTTTCTCTGGTTAAACATACCTTTCTTCCGACGGATTTGGATTTCTGACCTCCGAAATAAAGGGGATAGCCCCAATCTGGAAAAATGGTCGCAATAGTTTGGTCAGGAGAGCGGTCTAAAGTTTGGACCCCTCTATGTTAGTTTCGCTTTTTGCGTATTTCGCTGTATCTCGAGAACTTTGCTCACTGAACATTTTTTAAACTACATTAAAATAGCTCAAGAAAAATAGATACTAAAGATTTCTTCAATATATTAGTAAAAAAAAATTATAAAAAGAAGTAAATAAAGTCAGATTAAATTAATTTTATCAATGTAATAACAGACATCTCTTTCATAAATGGATCATTTCTCCAAAAATATCATAACAACCATAATGAACCCTAAAATCCCATAAATGACCCCATATGTGGTTCCCATAATCCCATAAATGGATCCTAGCACCTGGATTTAGTACGGTGGAGAAAGTCAAATGTGAATGATATAAGTAAAATAAATTATTGCTATTTAATAATAATCCTCATTATTTATAAAATAAATAGTAATCGTAAACTTCAATCAAAAAATATTGCAGTAAAAATAATTAATACACATGTTACTTTTGAGAAAAGGTTACTTTAATGTTAGCGTCTTTTTGTTTTGCTTAATTAGCGAATATCTTCTTTTTGTGTCTCTTGTCTTCTTCTTGCCTTCGTGAAATCATCAACCAAAACCGTAAAAAAAAAATTTAGAAGTTTTGTGTCCATTGTTTAAAGATATTCTGTTTGGAATATTAAAAGAAAAATTGGAAATTAAACAGAATTAAATATTTACTTCATTTCAACGTACGAAATTAGTGAATAAGTCGTAGGATAAAGTTAAATAGTATATTGCTGTAAAATCAAATTCAATTACTTTATTCGACAATTTTAAGCACAATGACACCAATGCTTTTGTATTAAAAAATCTTAATAACTTTCTCGAAATTGATAAATGCTTCCCTTTACACAGAAATATTTCCCTTTTTTAATTAAATTACAAATAAAGCGTGTATATTTTTAAAAAAATACATTTTCCAACAAAAGTTAAGATTTCTTCAACCTCAATTTTAATTTAAAGACAGAAAGATAATATTTGCCTGATTGTGTGTATTAATGCTCCCCACCTCTTTATCGCCACAAAATTGGTCAATATTTGATAATTTTACCACTCCCCCCTGAGGAGAGGAACGTCCATTGTTTATATTTTAGATTGTTTTTATTTAAGAATCATAAATATTATTGTATCTCAATATGGCTTCAAAATAAAATTCAATTACATGCGTGGTATTGGTGGGGCTTAAGTGACTTCTCTCAGCTCTAGGTTTGACTCTCGTTAGTGGATAGTTGTACAAACCCGAGAGAAATACACCACGGTAAATAAAATGGAAATAATTTAATGTTCCTTGGGTGGCCCGTTACCATTTGGTTCACGGACATACAGATCCGTGGCCAGGAGATTGGAGATCACTGGTGTGTTTGACTGTGAACAATTTACCGTTTAAGGAGCTAGTTTTACATAGTTAATTCAAAGAATATACATAGGAGAAGAAGTCTAGCTTTCATTGACCTATTGTAAACTAGTCCCCTAATGTTAGGTGTGATCCCTGTGTAGAAATAACATTTAAGGCCACAAAGGCAGAGGTTCTATGAACGGGTTTACCCCTCCTTGCCAATACTGGGAATAGGGAAGCATTGGGGTGAAGAAGAAAAGTTTTCTCTTTTTTATCGTTCGCTTGTTCTGTATTTTTATACTATTGATAAACAGTACTGAACTTTTAAATAAAAATTTCCTTTGAAAATACATTTATATTACCCATATTAATTAAATCTTCTAACACATTTTGATATAAAAAGAAAGAAAGAAATGACAGGAAGCTGCATATCCAACCATGCCTGTAGAGTTTGTCCAGTAACCGATTCACTTGTGACGTACCTCCTGACTGTCTCTTTGCTTCTTATGCGCATGCGCTGAAACTTAGCTCAAATGACTCTGCTAAATCTGAGTATGTTGCTCACCTTGTAAGTTGTTTTTCTGGTATAGCGTACCAAACCGAGCAGTTCCCCTCGTTGGTCATGTATTCGAAGTGCTGAGCTTCTTCTTTCTATATTCTTTGGAAACAACAAATATAGAAAGGAGAACAAAGATTAGAAAACAAAGATATTTGCAAAGTATATGAAAAATTGCATCTTTTAGTTCATCACATTCAAAATAAAATTAGTCTAAAATCTACCGAAGATTCATGCATGAGAAGTAATTAGGAGATTTTCCGTTCATTCTCCGTGTTTGTTTGGGTAGTACGAAATCGGGGGCAGGAAATAACATAGAAGTAATGCAAGCACTACCTGAACATAATTTCTTCAGTGCACACAGTTGGTGAAGAATTTTTGTTTTGTTAGAGCAATTGTTTAAAAAGAATTTATACCTTACATGTAATTATCATATTTAAATTTTGAGAAAAAATTTTGTTTTAAAAATAGTTTCACGGATAATAGTCTCAATTTACTAGCTATGGGAGCAAAGTTTGCATAGTTTATTTTATATCAAGTGTAAGTAAAATTGGTAATATAAGGATGCACAAAACAAGCAATCTGAGAAATTTGATTTTCTCTTTTTTTTTGAGAAAACGAAGATATTTAAAGAGTATATGAAAAATTGCATCTATCTTTTAATTTTTCACTAGTAGATGGACATTCAAAGCATAATTAGTCCAGAACCTACCGAAGATTCATACATGAAAGATAATTAGGAGGTTTTCCGTTCGTCCCCCATGTTTGTTTGGGTAGTACGAAAGGGGGGACAGGAGATAAAATAGAAGCAATGCAAATGCAACCTGAACATAATTTCTTTAGTGCAGATAGTTGGTGAGGAGCTTTTGTTTTGTTAGAAGAATTATTTTTAAAAAAAATATACCTTGCATATTATTATCAAATTTAAATTTTGAGAAAAATGATTTTTTTAAAAAAAACCTTAAGGATAAGCCTTCAATTTGAAATTTTATAAGATTTAAGATAACGTTAAACCAAATGAAAAATTGATAACATCAAAGATATTACTATGCTATTGTTTCTAGACAATTGTAAAATTCTAAATGCATTTTCCAGAAAGTGGCTATAAATAATTCTTGTAATTTTGCATGACATAAATAAAATTTGTCATACCAAACGAAATATCCTTCAAATATAAAAACAAATTATCTTTCAGGTGCCATGCATCATGCTAAAGGGATGACAAAAACCTTCTACTCTCTAAGAAGTTTTGGTTTTAGGAATGAGCTTTCTGAGATAGAAAGTATCTGGGCTTTTTTTTTTTTTGGTTTTTTTTAAAACTATTTACAAAAAAGGTTTCGCTTAATGCTCGAAATGCTGCATTAGCTTCGTATCAAAAAATTAACAAAAGCTATAGTTAGTTTGTAAAAACTAGATTCATTGAAATTAAAAGTAGAGATAAAGTTTTTATATCATTTCTGGTACTTAAATTCTTAATTAATTGCTCTTGATTTTCTTCTTAAGAGATTTTTTTAAAAAATATCTTCAAAATGATTTGTCACATGATAAAAAAAAATGTATAAATAATATACTTATGAGACTGAAATAGAAATTAAAATAAAGACTTTCAAACTTTCAACTCTTTGAAATTCATTTTTTCTAAGGATTAAACTTACTCTAATTACTAAATTTGATTTTTTAACATTGTTATTGTTTCTAAATTTTAAGCAATGAGGGAATTATCTGAAATAAACTTGTTTTTTTTTATAAGTAAGTAAGTTTTTTTTTTCAATTTGACATTTTATGCCTATATTTTATTTCTAAAAAAAATATCTTTTATGCCCTCCTACTTAAGCCACATTACAATAATTACCAATTATACGCAATTTTCCTCTTTCCTTCAAACATAATTTTTTCGAATAGGGTTTATAAAAAGTCCTATTATCCCTTAATCTGTTCGTTTGACGTTTCAATAATAAAAGTTAGCTGAAAGCTTTTTCTTCAAAATATGTACATGTCTGGATTTTTACAGCTGTCAGTTAGGATTTTATAGCGGAAAACGTCCCATTTTTTAAGAAAAATCACGATTAAATTGCGAATATTTTTTAGACTTTCAAAAACTTCAACATTCAAGTACTTTTTTTTAAATTTTGAATTATTTGTAAAAAAAAGTTTGATTTCTTCTCAAGAAGATGAACTATAAAAGTAACCTAAATCTGCAAATGTTTTTTATGCAATATGGAATCAAGTCATTAGTGCCCCATTTTAGTATCTTAAAAAAATCCTTACATTTATTTCTACTTTAAAAATTATTATGCTAAAACATAATATACATTGCTCACTAATAAACAAGTTATAGATATCTGACTTGATGTTTACTTTTTCTAATGTTGTTTGTTATGCAGATTTCAAATCTGACACACCTTTTGCTCTATCACTTCAGGATTTTTTAAGATATTTATAAAAATTAATTTTCATGCAACACCATTTAATTTTCATAGAATAGGTGATTTCATTCATAGTGCTTCATAGTGCGACCACAATCCTGACGTAAAATATCCTCAGTGGTAGATGGATCATGAGTTGGAGTTTCTTTGACATCAGGCTGACGGTGGAAGGTTTTCGTTGTTTTCCTTTCCATGCAACGCAAATGCGAGTTAGAAACATCAAAAAATTCTCAACTAAGGCAAATTTCTCCCAATACTTGATCCAGGAATTTCCCCATCTTCTGTATTGGATTCAAAATTACAAGGCTATGTGGTTGGACTTTAATAGTCGTATACACATAAATTGGGTCCGTAAATTGTTCAACGAAGGTTATAAAATACAACGGTAGCTGAATTTAATGACAGATTTTATGCAGGCTCTTATATATGAATTCAATAGAATTAAATATCTATTCAAATACACATAAATATTTATAAAAAAATACTAATTAATATACAAAGTTTAATTTGAAACTTGCGGAAACAAACTTTTAATGCATATTCTGATTTTTCTTAGCTAAATATAGTACTATTATGTAATATGCTTAATAGTGTCATTATTAATATATGACGTAATGTATCAATTAATAATTATTTCGAATAACGTTAATTGTGTGTTAAGTTAAAACTATTGACAAAAATTATGAAAATTTTTATTTACATAAAATTTTTTTAAAAAAATTCGTTTTTAAAGCATTTTTACAACTCAATTAGGGTAATTATTGAAATTCGAAAAAAAATATGAACCTGCTTATGAGTCTTAAAAATTTTGTTAAATAGTATGAAGTGCGTAAAGCTCCTTTCGTGATCTTTAAATTATGCCTTGCCTACTCAATATTTTTAAAAATCTTGATTGGAATAAGGATTTAACAGTTTAAAATTTTAATATATTTGCAAATTTTAAAAATGTGTTAATCAGTGTATTTTCATAATGTTCGATTACAGAAATGAGTAAGACTCGTTTAAAGCCATGAAGGCTGATTTGTTAACTAAAATAATATTGTATCACTGTGAAGTTCTGGGTTCCGATCCCTTGTAGTGACCTGAAGCAACTTCTTTTCGAGATCCTCTTCTCCCCAAGACTTCGTTCTATATCTCACAGAAAAACTGTACTGAAAAGTATTCTCTGATTTTGTTTTAAGTTTGCAACAATGAAGCATATTAAACCACACTAAATTGGAAAAATACATCTTGCTAATTATTACATTAGTTGCTGCTATATTGGCACCATTTATTTGGTGAAACGCTAAACCCTCTTTTTAATACTGTTAAACTGTTTGATATCAATAGTATAAATGCAAACATACGCATTAGAATGAATAATTTAAAAGACTCTTGCTAGAGGTTTAACATGTATCCATTGTAAATTTATCAATTGCTTAGTATTTGTTTTAACTTTGTGGCATTTTTATTAAATGTATATGTTACTGTAAAGGCCAGAAGTCTGGTAAATCTTAAGTTTTATTCATAAAATCTAAGATTTACCAAAGTATATTTTTAAAAGTCCGAAGTATGCTTAGTTATGTTTCCATTTCGGACTTTTAAAAAGTCTTTAAAAGCGATAAAATCTAGAAGTTACAAACAACTTCTGATAAGAGCTCGAAACGAAGAATTACTTTCGAATAGAATTTTCCATTTTTCCATTCACATGTATATAGGGTACTGTTCCATTACAGGGAGGCGTAAGAAAGTCTCCAAATCACGGCGATCAAATTCGTGACCACAAAGTCAACCCTTCACTTGAATAGTCAGAATTGAATATACTGCTCCGAGCAAACGTATACGAGCAAACGGCAGGGGCACTAAACCTTATTTAAACATCGGTGTGGGTTAAACCGGAAAATGGCATTCACACCGATTATCATTGATTAATTATTATGTTTGGTGTTTGATTTGGCGAAAAAAAATGAACCATCACCAACCCCTTTTATCGAAAGAGTATCATATATTGTATGCATTGTATCTCAAAAAGGTTAAGACAAATTTTAATCATTTAATTGAAAAATTGTAGAAGCAGTCAAAACAAGGTATGATTTAAGATTTTGTCAATGGAATGGCCTTAAAATTATTTTTTTATGAGTTCCAGTAAATTTTAAAGAATGCAATATTCATGCTGTTTCACAAATAAGATCCCATGTGAAAATCTGAGCTAATGCAAAATTCTTTAGATAATGAGATTAAAATAATTTTTAAGGATAATTTTGGATAATTGGAAGAAAACTCCCTCGTTTCTGGCTTTTAACGGAAGGCACTGATAACTCCTTGGTTTTGCCACAAAATCTTGGTAAATGTCCAAACTTAAATCATTTTACAGCCTATTACAGACTTCTTCCAAGACGCTTTGGTAAATCCAAAGTTTTATCAGAAAAATCTAGGATTTACCAGACTTCTGACTTTTACATATCTTACAACATATATACTTCAAATTTAAAACTTTATTTTGTGCAAAAAACAATGATTCCAGCATCATGAATTGTATTAAATTATATTAAATAAATAATTTATTTTAATATTATCATCTTGAGTTACATTGTTAGTAAAGCTGCAATAAGTACTAAATAACAATTTTCAAAACTAATTTTTAACCTGCATTAAGAGCAATAAGAGAATTGAGAGCAGCAATACGAGATTGACTTAAAAGTAAATTTTCAAGTGTATTATGCCTTATCATTTTTTTACCGTTCATTTTAAATGTATGTATATACTTAAAAAAAGAAGAAGAAAAAAGAAAATAAGAGAACGACTGATCTTTATTTCCTAGAAGGTCAAACACAGAAAACTGCACTGAATTACAATCAGTTACTTAAGTCTTTTCGTTGAAAAAACTCAAGTTGAAAAGAACTAAGACCTTCGTTTCGTTTCTTTTCGTTGAAAATCCAGATCACCGATTGAATTCTAAAACCGATTTGGCAGAGTTAAGTGAACTTTAGTAAGGTCTAGGTAACGTTAAAACGGTGCTATAGTTATGAGATTCAGCACGCGATATCTAACAAGAAAAACGTTTCATTCACGCAGCTTCTGGTTATAAAGTGACATTTTCCAGACTACATTCATCTTTTCTGCATGTAACTAGGCAACTGATAACAAGCAATAAAATCAAGATCATATTATGTAAATCATTTGGTTATCAGGGCCACTTTTTATCTTCGTAAAAAAAACGTAGACTTAATTCGATTTAATTTATGGACAATTTTCTGAGATCGTTTCGTAAAAGAGAGATTTGGGTTCTTTGCTCTTGGGTGTGATACAAAATTCTAAATTAATGCCTAAATATAGTGAAAATNTATATATATAAAATTTTTTTTTAAGGGTGGGCACTTGGGATGTTTTGTCCCATTGGCCGGGAGTGCCAGAACTGCTACTCTCTTCACGTTACCCAGTGGGCACCTGGGGTGAAGTCACGGCGGTGCAGCAGCGTCACCCACGTCACACAACCACAAACCCATTTATAGGGCGGGTCACATTCACACAATTATACAAAGGAGAAAGGACATAGAACACAGAGAGAAAGAAACATCCATGCCCTGAGCGGGATTCGAACCCACAACCATCGGCTCCGCAGTCAGGCACGCTAACCACTCGGCCATCTGGTCGGCATGCATAAAAATATAAAAAAAGAGAATTTATCAATGAATTTTAAACTTGTGTTGATGGGATGTTTTTTCTAGTTTCTTCTAAAAGAAAATATTTAATAACAGAAAATAATAAATAAGGAAGATAAAACTGTTAAAATCAAACTGTAACACTTTTTAAAATAGTTTTTTTTTTTCATTCTTCATTCTTTGACTTTATAAGCATATTTAACAAGTGGTAAGTAATGCTATTTTTTAAAAAAAAGCAACTGTAATTTTTTAACAAATAAATTTTTTTTGGCAATTTATTCCAGAAATGAACTAGATAATGAAGTATTTCATAACATGGTAAACTATCCTTGCAGCTTAAACTAAAATTATTCATTTTGGATTATTTTTACATCACAACACTATTGAAAAATCAATAGAACAATGTTGTAGTGATCCAACATTGCTGAATCACCACAGCATTGTTGGAAATATTAATCTTTTTATCCCTATTTATTATATTATACTATAACGAAACGATAATGTTTTTACGAAAAAAATATCTTTAGCAATGGTATTGGAAATAAACTAGAAAATCAAAATTTCATAATCTGGAATACTACCTTTGCAGCCTAACTAAAATTACTGATTTTGGATCATTTTTATACAACATTGTTGAAAAAATAATAGAGCAAAGTTGTAGGGATCCATCAGCTTTGTGGAATCACCGTAGAATTTTTGTAAAAATTAATCTTTATATCGTATTTATCATATTATACACTTAGCTATTATACTAATATTTATCATATTATAGTTATTATACTATTATCAAGAGAAACTTTTAAATTTATTACTGATCTATAAGACTTTATTAAAGGCAGTGATCTTGAACATTTACATCGAAAATTTAATCAGTTTAAAAGAACCTTGTGAAATTAAAATAACCCATTTTAAAAATGAATGTCATATAAAAAAACGAAGTATCTTTATTCATTGTTCTAAACTAGTAAAGGCTTGTTTAATTGTATCTCAAGCACATCCTATTGCGTTTTTAATCACGTCACAAATAAAAAATTTAAATTTTGATCTGATAAAAAAAACTTCCATTTTTAAAATAAACTTAAATATAAATTAGAATTTTCGTGTTTTTACACGCGACTTTTGTATTGGCAAAAATAAATATATAAATCCCGTTCTCAAAAATTCGTTCTTTTCTACAGCATACTTCTATAAATCGTCACTTTGAAACTAAACTTTAGTAACTCAAAAAAATTGAAAAAGGAGATATTTGGGTCATTTTGTGTAAAACAAAATCACCCTTTTAGAGAAACAACGTGTTATCTGAATTGTTCCATAAAATTAATTTAGAGAGCAGATAAATCTTCGCATTGGCGCGATTCGCCATTTCAGTTTCAGGGAATAGTGTAGTAGTGTGTCAGTTGCAACAAAACTTTGGAGGAGATAACGTCGCTTTGAAACTAAACCGTGGTAACTCAAAAAAGCAAGTTTTTCAGGAGAGCGATTTTTTTCCAGCACTGTTGTATGTCAAAATTTCAAATGAAATATGTAATATTCGGGAGGATTTTTTGAAGAACATTGTTGTATTTTGAAATAATTCTCCACTTTTAATAAAAGTTTTAGAGAAAAGTGTTGCAACTCAAAGTACCTTAACTTATTTCGAAATTACGACAAAATTAGAAATGCTACAAGAATCTGGTCTGGTTCATTGAAAAATGTAAAGAAACAGGGTTTTTTAAATGTAAACTATTTTGTAATAGTCGCCATAGCTTTGAGTCAACCTGCGGTGGAAGTTCCTGAAGAGTTAGAAATCGCTCTCCTGAGAAACTTGCTTTTTTTAGTTACCACTGTTTAATTTCAAAGCCACGAAATAGAGAATTCGAATGTACTCACAGAAAAATAGGATAAATGTTGAACCATAATATCATTTGAACCATGATGGCTCTGGGGATAGAGCGTTCGCCTTCCAATGAGGTAAACCGGTTTCGAATCTCAGCGATGGAGGGTTAATACGAATTTCGCATCCATTTTGCACCGACCACACTGCTGACGTAAAATATCCTCAGTGGTAAACAGATCCTGACTTAGAGTCGTCTTGATGTCAAGCTAACCCTGGATGGTTTTCGTGGTTTTCCTCTCCATGTAACTCATATGTGGGTTAGTTCCATCAAAAAGCCCTCCACGAAAGCAAATTTCACCCAATACTTGATACAAGAGTTCCCTTGATTTCTGAATTGGGTTCAAAATTGGAAGGCTACAGAGTTGAACATCAGTAGTCGCAAATCACAAAAAAATGATTCGGCTGTTTAACGACAGTTATAAAATAAAATAAAATAAAATAAAATAAAAAGACTACAGGTTCAATTGAAGTGGCTCTAAGGTATTCGAACCTAATTTTTCGGAACTTTTATTTTCACTTCCTTTTACTTTTTGCTACTTTCACTTTCTTTTCAAACCTTTACTTTCAGGAAGAATGTTGCGAGTTCTAAGCAAGCGTTTAAATATCCCGCCCTGGCACGGATACTTCTCTCTATATGTTGTCCTCTGCTGTGTCTGAATGTGGCCCACCCTATGAACGGGTATCTGTAGCAGTGTGATGTTGGTAATGTTGCTCGCCTCCGTGGCTTAGGTTCACAAGTGCCCACTGGGTAATGTTAAATGAGCAAAACTTCCGGTATCTTCCCAGGTGAAGAACGTAAGAATTCAGTATCTGCCATTATAAAAAAAATTATATATATATACATATTTATATTTAAATTAATTGTTTTCACGTAAATTCAGACGGCAATTAAGGTTTAGCATAGAAGACTAGGTTCGACTGAAATGGCTGTTAAATACTCAAACCTAGTTTATCTGTAGCTTATCATTTTACTTTTTGCTTTTCTTTTTACTTTTTTTTATCATTATTTTTTTAATTTGTCTTTTTCTCTTTTGTTAGTTCTGAATCAGCATTTTGAAAGGTATCAAAGTTAATTAGAACCGCAAGACTAAAAATTTTGATTTTAATAATCAAAATAAAAACGTTCTTAACATAATCATCGCGTAAAATCCCAGACGTCATTAGATTCCTTGATGAGTGCTAACAATAAAGGAGAGAAGAAAAAGCTAAGTAGCAGTTGAGTGGATAACGATTAAGTTAAGTTGAGATGATAACGATAAAGAGGACGTATGCTTCTCGCTCTTATCCTCTGCGCTTTGAGGGAGCAAAAATAAAATCTTTTATAAGACTATATATGCATATTTTAAATTAATTGATTTCAGTTAAGCTCAAGTGGTTGTAGTTCATTTACGTCGCTGCACAATGGGCTATTGGCGAAGGTCTGGGAAACATCCCTGAGGATGATCCGAAGACATGCCATCACAATTTCGATCCTCTGCAGAGACGATGGCACCCCCACTTTGGTAGCCCGACGACCTGTACGCGAAGTCGAGCACTTAGCGGTATAACAGTTTAACGAGGACCGATACCACACACCCTCGGTCCCTACGTAGACTGATCCAAGTGGCCACCCACCCGCACACTGACAGCAGCCAGTGACGCTTGACTTCGGTGATCTGCTGGGAACCGTGTCTTAACGATCAGTTCACTACGGGACTAAGTTCAAGTGGTAATTCAAGTTTGACACAGAAGGTAACTGGATCGCCTGAAGCAGATTTTAGGTACTTGAACCTAGTTTATCGGTTGGCTCTACAGCAGCCTCTTCGGTACTCGAATCTAGATTATAGGGTTGTTTCACCGCAGAGTGTTTGTTACTTGAACCTAGTTTATCGATCGGTTCCATCATAGAATCGTCCCGCAGTGAACTGATCGTTAAGACACGGTTCCCAGCAGATCACCGAAGTCAAGCATCACTGGCAACGGTCAGTGTGCGGGTGGGTGACCACTTGGATCAGTCTGCGTAGGGACCGAGGGTGTGCGGTATTGGTCCTCGTTAAACTGTGCTACCGTAAAGTGCTCGACTTCGCGCGCAGGTCGTCGGGCTACCGAAGCGGGGGTGCCATCCC